>NC_083474.1:17063108-17098108 GCF_030014155.1 Tachysurus vachellii
TCGACATATTGTACGAAAAATATTAAAATTTTTATTGTATATGTTACATGTTATAATTCACCATAAACTCCATATGCCAATAAATCACAAACATGACTCTGTCTCCATCTGCTGCCAGATATAAACAATATATAAAAATAAGATTTAGATGAAGGTAGCTTTTAGAAAGCTAATGTTAATATCTTGTTTCTTAGTCCATTAATGAAATATTTTCATTACAACTTAAGTGTATAAATGCATTCATTTTTACACTCTCATTCACTCACGCAATCACACACTACGGAAAATTTTTCCAGAGATGCCAATCAACCTACCATGCATGTCTTTGGACCGGGGAATCAAACCGGAGTACCCGGAGGAAACCCCCAAGGCACGGGGAGAACATGAAACTCCACACACACACAAGGCGGAGGCAGGAATCGAACCCCCAACTCTGGAGGTGTGAGGCGAACGTGCTAACCACTAAGCCACCGTGCCCCCTGCATGTTGGACAGTTTACAGGAAAACATAAAAAAAAGGCTTTGTTTGTCTGACAGGAACAAAAATAACAATAAAGCTGTCAAAAACCCAACATTGCTCATCACCCTGAGAACACCATGTGTGCAGTGAAACATGGTGGTGGTAGCACCTTTTTGGAAACTTAAAATCTAAATTAAAATGCAGACAGATATAAGACCCATTGTTTATTGGTGCAATTGGTGCAGTGGATTTCCTAGAATTCTCAACATCCTGGATATTTGTGATAACAAACTCATTTAGCAGGAATTTTCTGTAGTTTTACAACATTCTGGATGTTAAGTGTTGGTTCCACTTGCCAAAATATCTCTGTTGGTGTAATTAAGTGTGTGAATGTGTGTGCATGACTCCAGCATGTATTCCCACCTCAGTTTCTCATGTTTCACCATGACCCTGTACAGGATGATAATGATAATGTTACGGAAAATGAACGATTAGATCAATTATGTGATGAGTCAAGCTGCATGTAGATCCTGGTTTGATCAAAATGTATTCACTAATAAATAACCAGACTGACATAACTAAGACTATTTTACTATGAATATGAAATGTATTACAAATCTTTTTACTGCGGCACTATCACATCAGATGTATAAATCTGTATAGTTGTATAAGCTGTCAGTTCTCACCTCAGGGTCTCAGAGCTTACCACTGTTAAAGCAAAAGGATCAATCTTCTGCTTCAGTAGCCTAAAACAGGCACGAAGTGAGTGGTTTGATCTCAGTGCAGCACAACGTTTGGTTCTGATGTTACCAAGAAGAGAATTCAGCATTTCTTTGAGCACCTTCTGCTCAAAGAGTCACTACTATCTACCCACAAACAGTATTGTATGTGAAGCTAAAAATTTTCAAGATGTTTTGAGAAATGTGTCAGAGCATTTGAGAGCAGAAACTCTTAACTTATTCTGATCTAAAAAAAGTAATTGTAATGTCATTAGCAATAGCCATTCACGGGATATGGGCTCCAGATCTGCCTTGGTAGATCATTAATGTGGTGGCCATCTGCTCTTTTTCAGGGTCACCAGCCATGAGCCATTGTGCTAAACTGGGCTGAAAGCCCAGGATCACAAAAGGCACAGAGTTCTTGTTATGATTGATATCTATGCCAACATGCATAGTGGAGGCATTTCAAGAATTCTGGGAAAAAAACATCACCATGCTGTTCTCAGACAATAAATATAGTTTTCTTATTTCTTATTTTAGTTGACACTCTGCATGGCCTTTTGTTACACACCATTCATTAGAACCCCATGTCCAAAAGAATTCCCTCCGCCATCTAACAAACACCGGATTGTGTCAGGACATCTCAGAGTCCCAAAGCACACAGTTGCCCACAGACAGGACTGTCACGGACTGCCAGGTCCCAAGACACACAAATCTTAGTACACTCACAATCCTGTTATTTCTACTCATGTACACTTGTCACTTATCATTACTAGAACTATAGATTGAACTCTCACACAATATCAGGTTTAGGTCCCATTTCTTTTCCCTAGCCTTTGATATTCAGATCTTTTTAATGCTTTTGACTGTGCCTCTGCAATTTGAAATATTAATTATTTATTATTATTTCAATAATTTGAAATATTTATTATTTATTATTATTTCAATAATTTAAAATTATTATTATTATTATTATTATTATTATTATTATTAGTAGTAGTAGTAGTAGTAGTAGTAGTAGTAGTAGTAGTAGTAGTAGTAATAGTAATAGTAATAGTAATAATATTGGACATCCATCTCACCCTACTACTTTCTGACAGATGTGTATGACCACAATCTTTAAATTCTATGTCATTTGTATTTATTGCTCATGTATTATGTATACAATACGAAGTTCTCAGCCGATTAGCACAGTGTAAACAAACAAACAAACAAACAAACAAAAAAAGCTTAAAGATTATATAAAACTGAAAAGATGATCGTTAAGATTGTCTAATAGATCATCTATACACTGCTGCCATCAGCTGGTTAAAAAGTGCACTACAAATACCTAAACAGAGCCGAGCATTGATCCTCAGTAGGCATCATTTTCGGAACAAGTCTAAAGTTTGATGCATTTTTTTATTCTTAATTCATTGTCTTTTCAGGCCTGGAACCCTGTAAACTCTAGAGGAAAAAAACTGAATGGTTATTTGATTATTCTTTCAGAATTCAAACCTTTTATTTTTTTTTTTTATCATAAATCTTAGAATTTCTATATTTACTAGTGATTAAAAATATATAAAAATTACTGTGTTTAAACATAATCCAAAAACACACATAGCCAGACCTTAGACTTTAGTTAGGTTTAACCCAGTGACATCATTGTGGTGGGGCAATCTAGCATTAGCACAGGGGTGAAGTATTGATGGAGTGTTTCAGGAGAGGCAACTTGAGCAGATGGTTCACTATCATGCAGAGAGGAGATTAGGACTGAGGCATTAGGAGTTAATGCTTTATTCAGGATGAAGAACCACGGCCAGGATGTGGCAGTGACCTCCATGTTTTCTGTCCCGCTGCCAGTGGCATGGACACTTCAGGTCCTACAAAAAAATAAAAAATAAAAAAAATAAATAAAAAAAAACACCTTATCAGTTCTTATTTAAACCAATGGCTTGTTTATTATATCTTATTATAACTGTGTAATATTTTTTAAACTGTCCTATTTCTTTCTTGTCTGATGGGCAATTACTGTGCTCTCTATTCCATTCGTGCCTAAGACAACACAGAGTGAGTGTTGGGGAAGTTCTGAGAAAATATCACACCGGTAGGCACGGGCAAGTGTAAAATGGTTCACAATGTATTTGTGCTGCTGCGCAACAGGACCCAACGCTCCTCGTGTAGCATGAGAGAAAGGACCCTGATCATTTGTTACACTGAGGTTTTATAAAGATGATTCTCACACAAATAAACTGAAGAAAGGAAAACATTGTCAGTCACTGGCTACATTACAACATCTGATCATCTCCTGATCAGTGGAACCGTACCAAGGCTTGCATTAGCTGTTCTTGCCATCTTGTCTCCAGCTCATTCTGACCCTCTAATATTTTACACAAACAATCTCTGTCTAGTGCAAAACATCTAGTCTGAAGTTCAGAACTTCACAAACAACTTCTTAGTAAAATTTTCCATCACACAAAGAATCAGAAGATTCTTATTGGCAGTCCTTTTTCTACATTATAAGGTGAAAAAAGTTGACTTTTATACTGAGGAAAACATGCACAGGACACACTCAAGTGCATACAAATAAAAGCCTAAAATAAGAGAACAAACATGAGCAAAACATCACAAGTCAATAAAGGAATGAAAGAAACATTATCAGCAAGCAAAAATCACACTGAGTTGATCTGTATCACTGTATATGTTTCACTAGTATTTCTCATTGTATAATCATGAAAATAAATAATTATTGAATTAGTTTCACAGATAATTCTATTTCTTCAGAATAAATCACATTTGTTGTCTGTCTGTAAGTCTTTTAGCTCAGATCAAATTATTATTATTATTATTATTATTATTATTATTATTATTATTATTATTATTATTATTATTATTATTACTGTTGTTGTTGTTGTTATTTGATTTATTATTTTATTGTTATTAATATTTGCACTTATTATCCATATATATCAAACCAGAACCTAGAGTGTTAGCATACATAAAAAATGCACAATAAGGCACAAAAAATAATAATAATAAAAAACAGCCATTTTGTCACATCCTTCAAGGAAAATGCCGTTATCAGTTAGCGTAGGCTACAAGTTGATTTTGATATAAGGTGTAAAAAGTAAAGGTAATAAAGGAATGTATTCAAAATGGAGTCAAGTGGTGTCACTAGTTTTAGTTTATCAAATGTTTACTATGAAATGTCAGGGTGAGTTTTAATGTGAATAAATTTTGATGTTCCGAAGCAAGCGGTAAAGCAGCATAGAAATCCAGAATTAACCATATAGCAATAAGCAGGATATAATTATGAGTAAAGTGCAGTATTGATGCTGAAGGTCTATAAAATGTTAAATGGGACATGCATCTGGATTTAAATCCCTCTATTAGGGACTTTACATGCGTAACACTAGTAATACTGTACATGCCAAAAGCCTGAATATTATAATAAGAGCCTAAACTCTAGAGAACTTCAGGAGTCAAGATTCAATGAACCTGTGTCTACTATAGCATCCAATTCAAGTTTTTTGCTAGCAAGAGTAGAATCTGTTGTGGTCTTCTGCTGTTGTAGACCATCAATTCAGTGATGTTAGATATTTTTCTGCTCACCTTAGTGTAAAATAAAAATAAGACTTTCCTGTCATCTACAACCAGTCTGGTTATTTTTCATTCACTTCTCTTTTTCACTTAGTGGATGTCATGTCCCATCCCGTACACGTTTCTTACAAAAGTGGTGTACATTTATCACATACTGTAGCAGATCAAGAACATGCTCTCAAGTGTGTAAGTATATAACAGTGACGTGCAGGAAGTCAGGATCCAAAATGCACAGAGCACAAGTGTAATCCTGCACAGCGTGTGTTATGTCGTTTCATCTGTATTTTGGTTCATGACTTTTTAGCCACTTTTAATCCACATAGGGATTTTGAATGTTAATACGAAACTAATGATCCATGTTATCAATGCTAACATTGACAGATGCAGAGATATTAAAAACAAAACAGCAACGATAAAGAGAGGTTGTCTTGACAGTTCACACATTAGACATTATCATCAGCAAAGGCTGGTGCTGATATTAGATGGAAACATAAAATCTATCAAAAGCTTGACAACTAAATGATTAGAATTGAGCAACACACTATATCTTAAAATCTTATTGAAGGCATAATAACAATATTGGAACACACACACACACAGATTTAGGAGCTGCATTCAGAACGACTTTTTGGCATTGTAAGGATCATTTGAATTCTCCTTTAAACCTAAACCCAGTTCTGAAATCAGTCCTGTCTTGTAATTTGATTGGACAATACTTTCTGGTGGCTTATAAGGGTCTTTGACTGAACATGAACCTCCTGCTGTAGCTTCATTGCATGCTTTTCTTACAGGATCTTGATGACGTGTCGATGTTCTGCTCAGGTTCACCTTTGAAGCTTCACCATTGCTGAGATTCTTAACACTACTGTTCTCTCTAGCTCCAGGATTTGGCATTCAGGATCTGTCTGTGCAGATTATTGCATGTGTTTATGTGAGGCTCTCGTGGATATAAGCTGGAGAGTTGGGTTTTAGTGTCCCTTTGTGCACCCTAGACTTACAGTAGAATCCTGCTTCTTTGCTAACAGAAGCCTCATGATTTTTTACACATATAGTCCTATTATTGTTATGCCTGAACGCTTCATGAAGATTTCGGACCTTCAGTGAGAAGAGGCCAATCTTGTGAGGATCCCGAGGCATCTAGAGATGTACCAGCTCCAGTTTGATTCTGTTTAATGAGGATTCAGCATTCAAATAGAAGATGTTCAAACTACATCTAGACAACAACTTTTTAATTAATACACAATTGTCAGACTGTATCTGACTCTAGAAAGGACATTATTCATAATAACACCCTCCGGTGTTCATAACAGTTTATAATCACACCTCCATTGTCACCCAAATGAGGACGAGGTTCCCTTTTGAGTCTGGTTCCTCTCAAGGTTTCTTCCTCTTTTATCTAAGGGAGTTTTTCCTCACATTTAACACATTTAAAAACACATTTAAATAGAAATCTAATATTAATCTTCGTATAATAAACTTTTTGTACTATATTTATATTCTGTAAAGCTGCTTTGAAACAAAGTCCATTGTTAAAAGAGCTACACAAATAAAATTGAATTGAACTGAATTAAACAGTACTTGTTTATTTGAATCTTAGCTATGCTCTGCTGCAATACCGTACCAAATCTGGATATAATGCTAACAGGGCTAAAGCTAATTTCTGGCAAGAACAGAAGGTGGCTAGATGAATGCCATAAATATTCATATAATTACACACACACACACACACACACACACACACACACACAATATATATATATATATATATATATATATATATATATATATATATATATATATATATATATATATATATATATATATACACATATATATATATATATGTATGTATGTATATATATAACTAATAATATATATATAACTAAACGAAATTAAAAGATGTTTGGTACAAAACCAAAACTGCATATATTAGCCTTGCTCTGGGGCCCAACAGTGGTCCACCAAGCTGCCATTGTTGGGCCCCTGAGCAAAGCCCTTAACCCTCAATTGCTCAGTTGTATAAAAATGAGATAATGTAAGTCACTCTGAATCTGCCAATTGCAGTAAATGTGATGTAATGTAATTGCATATCACACAATACCCACAGTGAAACGTGGTGGTGGCAGCATCATGCTAAGAGGCTACTTCTCTTCAACTGGCAACCTTGAGTTATACAGTAACTGTCACTACAGTCAGAGAAAATTAATCAACATATGATCAATAAGAATCAAGAATTAACCAGCACTGCGGTATAAAGGCTCTGCTTTTACCTTTCTCAACTCTCAGTAGTGACTGAGTGGCTAAATATAATTAGCTTTCGGTTCTTTTCCTGTTTTCCTTCTCACCCTATTTCTAGTTCCTGCATGAGTATACTTCTAGTTATATTCTAATGTTGATACGATTAACTTATTTTGCATGTGGATGCACTGGACACCGTGTCAGTGCCCAATCTCCTCTGTCTTCATGTTATTATAGTGTTTAAAAATAGGCTACACTGTGTTTTAGAATCATAGCTTGTGTTTAAGAAAGTGATCTCAATCTCCCAGTAGATTTTGTGGGTCATTTGTAATTTTATTAACATTTTAATATAAGTACAATTAGCCAAACCAGTTCTCAGATAGATTGCTTGTACAATATAACCCAATTAGTTCCATTTAGACATACATCAAATCGGTGAACCTTTCAATCACATCCAGGAACATGTCTTTGGCGAAAATTCGAAAAATATTTGAAAACAGCTCATTTTCAGGATTGAATCACAACTGAAGCACTTGAAAAGTCGTCAAAATTCACCTTCAAAGCACTGGTTCACCAACTGTTTAAAACTCAACACATTCCTACATGTAACGCTTTCTGTATTGTTTGGATCATATCAGTTCAATTATTCAAATGGATGCCAATTATACATTCAACACATTTTAGACAAAAGACATTTTTAGGAAAATAATAAGGCAACACTTTTTGACAAATTGGTGAACCGTTCTTATGAGTACATGAAAATGAAACAATTCGAATGCACTTGTGCTTAGTTTTATAGCCCAGGTAACATTTAAAATTCATTTAAATTTACAACCACCGCATCCTCGTGATACATGAAATCCAGGGCAAAAAGCACCGATTCTTATTTTATTGAATTTATTAATTTATTCCTTTGTTTTGTGAGAAAAGAAGCATGACCCGAACTCCAACAGAGAATGACTTATAAATAAAAATACATATAATTACATCCAGAAAAACACAGCATTGAAAAAGGCAATAATGCAGCAATTAAAATCTCCGTTACAATGTGTACATTTCCACTGGGTTGGGAGAAGCAGGAATAGTCATGAGGAGAACTATACAAATTTCAGTTTAATCACTACAGAATACACTGTTCTAACTCTGCTAAATGCTGGTAAAAAATTGATGCTTTAGCTATAGGATCCTAAACCAGGACATTGAAACACATTCATAAGACAGCTCTACCCAGGCGATGTTTGAACATTCATAACTCCTTATGTATACAGTTCAGAGTGGACAGATTTGACCAATTTCCACTATGAGTTTCACATAACATACTGTAGATGGATGTCACATGGTGACATGACGTGATCAAACCCGTGAATGAGATTTATTATTCAAATGTCTTTATGTTTGCCTTATAAATGTGCATTATGCCTTGAGTTGCATCCTTTAAATGCAGTGTTACTGTCATGTGAACCTTTTTTTTTTTTTTAAAGTGTAGGTGGGGGGGTTAAACAAGCAGGTGGATTCTTGTCTATTTCACTGCATTTAATAGATAAGACTGTGGTACTATTCCCATCTCCTAAATGGACTATACAGTCTATACAGGAAACTCAGGCTACTTTCTACATGTCGTAATGCAGCCACAGCGTAGACACAGCGATGCTCTCTATGTAAAACGTGTGGTGTTCAAATATATTCAAAACCCAACCTGTCAATCAATCCGGAGAGAAACCAGGAACTTGCTCCACTATTGTCAAAAGTGCAAAAAAATAAAAATAAAAAATAAAAAATAAAAAAACTAAAAAGTAAACATGGGAGCGATTTATTGAGCAATTTCTTGTAAGTTAGCGTTATTACCATTTAATTTAAAAGTGCTAATCATTGAAATGGTTTTCGACTCGCATTTAAGGGGAAATCTTAATGTCAGGTTAATGTCATAAAAGTTTGGCTACGTTTACAGCTAAGAAAATTGGAAACCTGGCGCTGGAAACCTTTTCACCTTCCAAAAGCAATTCTGAGGTGATTTTTTTTTGCCTCAGACACCATTTCTTGCTATAGCGCTGGAATTAAAACACGACCGACAAACAGCGCCATAAAACACGGTTAGCAAACTAATGTTAGCTTCACATGTCAGAAGATCAGGGATGCATCGCCCTGATCCCTCAAACGTCGAGTGTCTACTTCTACGTCTACCTCTTCTTGTCTAGCGTTACATTTTCTTTCTGAACAAAATGATCTGTTTGCAGAAGTGTTGAACTGCCGTATGAAAACAGAGAACCTTTAAAGTCCAACTTAACTACTTACGACGAGCGACAGCAGATCGCGGTGCGTGTGTCGGGGGGGAAAATAAATAAATCGAAAGCCTATGAAGTTGATGTCTACCTAAATATACATTCAGTCAAGTTACGGTGTCGTTGTCTTGTGCTGGTTTATACAACAGTCCGTTTTCATTCAGCCATGTTAGGATTTTTTTTTTTTTTTTTACTCTTTCTGTGAGCAGCACAAAGTCATCTTTTTAAAGTTCGACATTCCACATAGCGCGTCGATACAAATTAACAACAGAAATGTCTATTGTAGATACCTTTTCAGTTATACACACATTTTTTGTCTAACTGTGACATTTTAGTTTCAAAAAGCATAAAAACAGGAACAACACAAGTACGTTTATAGCATAATACACCAAATTCAGCATGCTCTTCTTTAAGTTAGTGGACTGCAGATCACTGAATTTTTTTTTTTTTCCCTAAGAAGCAGTACAATGAATAATAGTCATTAAAAATAAGCACTAATTGATTAAGTTGGTGTTATATTTGGAACGATGATTTGATTCTGTGATTCGATTCCTTTTCACATGAATGAAATAGTATTTGTGATGTGGTGAAGTGAGAGATGTCTGAGAGGGATCACTAGCCTCTTTTCCCCTCGAGAAATGCAATCAGTCGAGTGTTATTTCTACATTTCAGCAGACAGGGTTGCGTGTTATAAGCGCTACAGTGATTTTTTTTTCCCCCTCATATATTTACATGCTAAAATATAAATGATGACTTCACCCACATCACAGTTTCACAAAAAAAAATAAAATAAAATAAATAAATGTTTAGAATAAAAATCAATAAAAAGTGTTTGATGAATTTTTTTTTGTTTTGTTTTTTTTTTGTGTTTTTTTTCCACATGTTCCCCCCAAAAAAAGAACGCAATGCTGAAACCAGAGCAGCAGCAGAAACTATTCTAGCTCTGCTTATATATGATTGCATGACATGCTATGGTTTCAGCATCTTCCTAAACTAAAAGGAATCATTTTTTGAGAGACCAAACATATAAATCTACTCGTCTCTCTATTTATTTATTTATTTATTTATTTCTGAGAGCATTTGAGTAACATTTGAGTGCAAACTCTGTTTTTTGCCTGCCATGTTTGAGATTGAGTTTGATCATTGGTCATGGAAACGTACATATAGTGCTGGGGAGGGGACAAGGGTTTCTATGGAAACCCTTGTTGGTAAACAGGAAGTGAGTGAAAAAGGGGTGTGGTTTTAAGTTTTAGTTCATTTGCTCAAAGAATTTGTAGGTGGGGTTTTCATATCCATGGTTCTGCATCTTACTGAGCTGCCTTTCCTCTGGGCTCAGCATGGGATCCACCTGCAGAGAGAGTAAGCAGAGCGTGTTGTACAGTTTTATAGATAACAGCAGATCATACAGTGGAGCTAAGCATTCAAGCGAATCAGTTTGATATTCGAAACAACATCATATCAGCAATTATGGCTGTCCTTGTGTAACACGATAACACTTTAGAGCAGGTGCATTAATATAAACCTGTGATTTGCCTTGCAGCTGGAACTACTGTCTGAGCGTTAGAGTGAATGTTACAGAAAATGAATCAACGCTCTTTGATTTCCTGAATCCCCCAAAATTACAGCTTTGATATGAAATTTTGATACATATACAGAGACACTTACTTCCACAATGCCGTGGCTGATGGTGCCATATGGCTTACGACGCACCAGCAGCAAACTGATCACCATCACCATGGCAATTGCAACGGCAACCACCAGAAGCCCCACCATGGCACCACGGTTAAACGTCTCAAGAACATCTGGCTGCTGAGTAGTTAAAGAGAAACACAGAGAAAGGGATTGGATGGATGGATGGATGGATTGATGGATGGACAAATGATGGAACGGTTGGATAAATGGATTGTTGGAAGTGCAAATGGTAGGAGGGATGGATGGATGGATGGATGGATAGATGGATAGATGGATGGACGGACAAATGGTAGGATTATATGTATGGGTAGACAAATGGTGGGATGAGTGGATAAATGGATATATGGAAGAAAGGACGGAGGAGTGGGTGGATGGATGGATGGATGGATGGTTGGATAGACGAGTGGGTGGATGGATGGATGGACAAATGATGGGATGGTTGGATGAATGGATTGTTAAAAGTACAAATGGTAGGATGGATGGATAGATAGATGGATGAATGGACAAATGGTTGGATTAATATATGGGTAGATAAATGGTAGGATGGGTGGATAAATGGATGTATTGTTGTATGGAAGGAAGGACGGATGTGTGGGTGGATGGATCGATGGATGGACGATTGGATGATTAGGTTAGCTTCGTGCAGAACCTCATCTCATCTGATCCAACATTCACTCACTCACTCACTCACTCACTCATTCATCTTCTACCGCTTATCCGAACTACCTCGGGTCACAGGGAGCCTGTGCCTATCTCAGGCGTCATCGGACATCAAGGCAGGATACACCCTGGACGGAGTGCCAACCCATCGCAGGGCACACACACACACACACACGCTCATTCACTCACGCAATCACACACTACGGACAATTTTCCAGAGATGCCAATCCACCTACCATGCATGTCTTTGGACCGGGGGAGGAAACCGGAGTACCCGGAGGAAACCCCCGAGGCACGGGGAGAACATGCAAACTCCACACACACAAGGCGGAGGCGGGAATCGAACCCCCAACCCTGGAGGTGTGAGGCAAACGTGCTAACCACTAAGCCCCCCATCCAACATTCATCTATTAATAAATTGCGATCTTGCTCTAATCATTGTGATTGTGATGTGGTGAATGTTTATACCATAACACACATAATTGAAATACTTAATTTAAAACCACTAACCAGCTCATCACGCTGGATTCCTGGAGACTTGTAGACCACCTGCTTCAGCTCCACCGAGGTGTTAAACTGTGAAAAAAAAAAAAACACATTAGTATTAAAATTCGGCCATTAAATATCATCATTCTAAATTCATTCTCATTTCCTTAATGCCATTCTGCACATATCAGGCCCATGTATCTAACTACAACATGCCTACTTATTTCTATCTGACTTGAACCCATCAGTTACATCAAGCAGTAAGAACAACACCACATGCCAAAAATACACTGCTAGACTAAACTGCCCACTAAGGCTTTTTTCAGAGGTGTTATATTACTCTTTTGTGTGTCACCTTCTCCTCATATTCGTAGGTGGGAGCTCTCTCAGACGTGCTGTAATCGTACTCGTCTACAGCAGACGCTGTGGGGAGAGAATTCAATTAGCTGTGGAAGAAGGCAGACTAAATATGGAGGTATGGCCCATAGACAGAGATCTTACCTTTCTTGCTGCTTGGCTGAGGATCTTGATGGTATGATGGAGAGAGAAAGCAGTAAGTTAAGCACAGTAAAAGCACTGAGACAGTTTAAGAGACTGGGATAAACAATAGACTGTGTGAAATTCACTCTATAAAACTGATACTGTACATAATAAAAACTTCTAAGTTGGGTTTTTTTCAGGGTTTTTTTCAAGTGTTGTAATGACCACGTCATTTGGTTCGACTGTATAATAAAATATTACCCAAAACATAAAACTTTATATTAAATGTTATCTATAATGTAAACAAAAGTAACCAAGTAAATTAACACATGCGTTAATGTTAATCGTTTTAATTAATGTTAATTGTTTCGATCTTTTTAATAACATTCGTTTCTATTTGTTGTGCACAATTTTCCTCTCGACTGAAATAAACCATAGATTAGATTAGACATTAGGTTAGATCTTTTTCGTCTTAACTGTTTTCTAATTACGAAACTGAAAAAAATATTTCAAAAAATAATTTAGCAATGGTAACTGATGTAATAAAATTAAATGAAGTTATTATAACATAAAAAATTTGATTTGTAAGAAAGTTTTGGAAAGTAAACGCAATAATCAAAGAGAATTTGTTTTCTTTCCTCGTGCATTAGGTTTTAAAGCACAAGTCACGAGTACCTATGCGAGGTGGGTACGGACGGTTCTGGAAAGCTCTCTCCTCCTCCTCTTCATCCTCCTTCTCTTCCTCACTCTCGGCAGGAAGCAGCTCCTCTGTGGTGCGGGTCTCGGAGAACGACGTGGTCATGAGCTCGCTGATGTCACCTCTCTCTGTCCGCACCAGCTCCTCTGTACAGAGACACACAGAGGTGCAACGACACACAGTGGATTTTAGATTCATGTTTTTGATACTCGTATTATTTGTTTAGGATTTGCTAAAAGATCTCATAATAAAGACAGGTTTAAAGTGAGAGGGAGTATCAGATCGTACGGATCTCATCGTGGAGCTCTTCAGCCAGTGTAGGAACTTTATAGAGCAGCGCCAAGCTCTGGTTCATCCTCTCCTCGATCACATGAAGGTGAGTGTACACCTGAAATTAGAAAAGAAAAAAAAAAAACTTCCTCATAAAAGTCCTCTCCCAAATAAACAAACAAACAAACAAACAAATAAATAAATAAATCTTATGCACTTCCTTAACACTCATTTAAAAACCTCGCATTGTATCGCTTTGCACTTCCTCATTGCTAAATAAATCTGTCTGCTAAATAAATCAAAGTAAACGTAATGTAAATTAACAGCTCATGAAGTTTTAGCAACCTGGCAGCCTATTAGGAAAGCGTGTCTTATAGCAGCTCAACACTTCATTCACCAATCATTTTAATATCTTACTCTTGTCTAGCTTTAATTCTGCTTCTGTACTCTGTACGTCATGTAATGTTTCCTTTCAGTAAATTAAACTGTCACTAAGGAAATGAGATGAAATGCCATGACATGTTGCCCCACTTCAAATATTCAACAACAACAACAAAAAAAAATGATTCATTTCCCATAACAGTTTTATTCCGCTGACATAACATCTTCATTTTCATAACACTGATGTTTTCTTTATTTAAGATAAAAAAAAATCAATCATACGTTTTTATCCAGTTCTAGTTCTACTTAATATTGTGGAACATTTATGAAGCTTATCTGACAGAAAAGCACATACTTCCCTATAATAACTATATGTATCTCTTCTGCTTTGTAGAGCGTCCACCGTAAATGCTTCTAAACAGTTAGTCTTGAAATGTTAGCGTATTAAGATCAGTGGATTAAAATAAACATGTTATTTGAATGAATAACAGCTTTGGATTATTAGGGGCAGTGGAAGATAAATTGGTTAAAGCTCTGTGTTGGAGATTGTGGTTCAAGCCCCAGCACCACCAAGCTACCACTGTTGGACCCTTGAGGAAGGCCCCCAAGCCTCTCTGCTTCAGAGGTGCTGTATCATGGCTGACCCTGTGCTCTGACCCTAACTTCCAAAAGTGAGATAAGGGAAGAAATTATTTCACTGTGCTGTAATGTACATGTGACCAAATAAAGGCTTCTTCTTCTTCTTTTCCTTCTTCTAGCTGTGACTACTATCAGAGGAGCTGTTCTAGAAAATTCCCTCTGACCAATAAAGAATAAATAAATTCAGTCATGTCGTGATATCGCTGTACTGTATACAGGGTTACTAGGTAAGAACAGACGTAGCCCATGTAAGGCTCATTAAAAGGACTACAAATGATTAGTTATTTTTTTTTATTGCATTGTGTACTTTTAATGATTTCTATTCAAGCTTGTTAAAGCAAATTTGAGAAGTTTAAGTGCTTAAATATTAGCTTAAATATTTTCTTCTTTAAATACTTGACTTAAATTTGGAACGAGTTCATTAGGAAACACTTGAAGTGGGAACAAACAGAGATAACCCTAGGAGTGGTGTGTGTAACAATTACAGAAAGACTGAGATAAATTAAAGACCAAAACACAGAAAATGCCCTAAATCTAGATTTTTTTATTAGATTGAAATAATTATTTTTTTTTGTATCACTAAAACTGTCGATTTGTACCTCCTACTTATTAGAATTCTACTAGAGTGGGTTGAAGAGACTGGAGCTGAACACAAACATGACAGACTGACGTAAACTCGTAAACAGTGAGCACCTGGAACTTCATCTGCTCGGCCTTCTGAGGGTCTACAGACTCGATGTGCTGGTAGTGACGCAGTGTGTGTCGCCGATCCTTCTGCTCGGCAGCCAAGTAACGCTTCAGAGCCTGCAGCACTCGCTCTGGCTACATGTGGGACACGTGTGTGTGTGTGTGTGTGTGTGTGTGTGTGTCAGAAAGTTAGAGATTAGTATGCATGTTAGCAGATATGATATCAGTATAAACAGAAATAAAACATTCAGGCAATTTAGTAAGATTACAATGTCCAAACTTATTCAAACGGTATACAAGCATAAATATTCACTCCCTTTAAACCCCCTTCCACATCTTGAAGTGCTACATCCTGAGACAGAGATGAAGTTATCTGGAGTTTTATGCCATGAAACTACACAAACCAGACCATCATAATAAACTGGGAGGATAAAGTCGATATAACTGGTAAAATTATTCACCATTATTTCCAAATGTAGAGGTTGTAATTGCATGAGTATTTACCACTATATTAGTTATGGATTAACCAGATCCCATACGTAGTAACATCATTTGTTGAATGATGTCTATCTGCTAGGAATTTTTGGAATGTATTGGGATTTTTTTTTGTTTTAAGTTATTTTGTGGGGTATCATGACATACGATCTTATTTACATCCAGTTCAGTTCCAGGTTGTAACACTACAAGAGGCAGAAAAGGGATGAAAACATATTCAAGCCATTGTTTATTTGTAGAATGAACAGTGCTAATAAAAGTAAAGCTTGTAGTAAACAACAATGTGTGTGGTGTGTGTGTGTTAAGTGCACAGTATGTGTTTGTTACCTGTGGTGGGTCACTCTGCACAGCGCTCAGGTAGCTCTCAAGTGCCAGACGGCGGTTATTGTTCAGGGTGGCCACAACACGGGCAAGATGAGTCTCCACCAGCCTCTGCCTCTCACCTGCGATTTGCTCCTCCAGAGTTTGTAACACGGCCTGGAAATGCTAAGAGACAGAGAGATCATTTGAGTGTATTGACAAATCCATGTCCGCTCTTTGTGTGTGTGTGTGTGTGTGTGTGTGTGTGTGTGTGTATGTATGTGTGAGACCACCCACACAGCTTAGTACCAGTTTTACAAGACAACTATCAGCTAAGGATGAAGGCTATTACATATTACACATTTCCTGCCTAACAGATAGATAGATCTATGGGATGTGGTAGCCTAGTGTTTAAAGTGTTAGACCACTGATAGGTAGGGTGAGAGTTAGAATCCTTGGTCCATAAAGCTGAAACTACTGGGCCCCTAAGCAAGGCCCTTAACCCTCAGTTGCTCAGTTGTATAAAATGAAATAACGTACGTCGCTTTGAATAAGGGCATCTGCCAAATGCTGTAAATATAAATGTAGATAAATTGATTGATAGATTAATTGATTGATTGATTTCTATTTATTCATCCATTACATTTATTCATGCTAGTGTAAATGACAAAATAAAAGTCACTGATTATAGTATATATAGTAATATTCACAACTTGACCTACCTCATTCAGTGCCTGGCGGTCTGACTTCGGAAGGTTCTTGGACTGGTTATCGGCCTCTGCCCACTCCTTCATAATCTGATCCAGCATACACAAACATCTCAGAGTCATAAAAATCGACACTGTCGTCAAATGAAACATAACCTCTACTACAAAACACATTTTCCCATCAGATTCACCCACCTCATTGATGCGTTTCATCCGTCGCTCCTCCAGATCCATCTTGGCACGGAGGAAGTTTGCGTGTTCACTGTCATCACTGGGCATCTCGAAATAGACGTCCACGCCGTCTGTAGGACGCACTGTCGGCACTGTCATCAGGACAGAGTGGGAAAGAAGAGTGTGATCAATTTAGCTTGCAGTTAATGAATCATTAATGATTCAGAGTTCAACTAATTCGGATAATTACTGTGTTCAGATTACTCCTGTTAATGAAACACTATGAGGAAATAGAAAACGTCGACTGAGTAAGCAGAATGTATGTCCGACAACGTAACTGAAAGAAGTTGCCTAAGGTTATGTGGACATGAAATTGTAATGTGTGAACTTTTGTCATGCTTTTTGTGTTCCTGAATAAACTATAACCATATTTTGGTTCATTTTTGTTTTTTGCTTTCCTTTAAAAAGAACGAATAAGCTGTTTTCCCAGTAATCTGCTCTGCTTAATTACTCATTAAAATGGCATCTAAAACTCTGGCTTGTGAAAAGTATTGCGTCTGATAACATAAAGAAGGACAAAGAAAGAACCCGAGAGTGAAGAGTGAAATAGTGAAAGTGGAGGCTAAGAGAAAGAATCAATACAGATATAATGTCAGACTACTCAGCATTATTGAGTTAGAGATGAAGCAGAGATGGAGGCACTGCATTTGCACTCTAGAGTGTGTGTGTGTGTGTGTGTGTGTGATGTTATGATCTGTAGCATATAGGACTACCCCTCAGCCTACAACCAGTCTCATTGAGGAGTCTGAGCTAATGATACATGTTTCTGATCTTAGAAACATACAGCATCTCAAACAATCTCCATATAACATGACGTCAAAATGTCTACAAATCACTTTTCACTTTACAAGTCACTTTTATTGTCACATCACCACAGCACATGTTTGAAATTCTTGGGGCCGAGCTCTAGAAATTGCAGAAACACTTTACATACAGGTGAAAATGTGCAAATGTGCAATATGCTCATACATAGTCAGTACACACAGTGAACTGTATTAGACTCTGTCAACCAAAGAAGGTGTATAGGACTTGGAATGGTTTCCTATATCCATAGCTATCTATGATGGCAAATCGCAGGTTTATATTAATTCATTCCGTCCATCCATTTTCTGTACAGCTTATCCTACTGTACACATGGTCAGAGAGTGACTGGAGCGTGTCCCAGGGGATTAGAGAGCCATCACATGTATTTGAACTGGGAAAGGAAACCTAGAGGATCTAGAGGAAACATATTATTTGAAGATTTTAGACCTTCATTGAAATGAGGCCAACACTGCGAGACTCCTGAGGCGTCTAATGACGTACCAGCTCCAGTCGGACTCTGCTTCATTAAGTTTACAGACGCCAACTCCATGTGGTATTTGATGACAACAACTTCCTTATCAATACACAATTGTCAGACTGTATATTTATAAATATCACACCCTCCGGTGTCACCCAAATGAGGATGAGGTTCACTTTTGAGTCTGGTTCCTCTCAAGGTTTCTTCCTCTTCCATCTAAGGCAGTTTTTCCTCGCCACAGTCACCTCAGTCACCTCAGTCTTGTTCATTAGGGATAAATACAAACACATTTAAATATAAGTCTAATTGTTAAGACGGTGAAGCTCCAGTAAGGGGAGGTTAGTTTAAACATTAAGGAATGAAGTTTCTGAAGATAGACGTCGGTTTTAAGCAGAGTTTCAGCCTTGTGAAATGTAATCCCATGCAGCTGTACAGTGAAGCGTGCAGAACATCGAGCCAGCCCCACGCTGTGGGTTTGACGTGGAATCTAAAAGGAATCAGTGTAGCATGAAACTTAAATAGTAGCTTGTACAAGTTGTTTCAGGATCATATTTGGAAGGGCAAATGAAAGGCTTTCAGTTATTGTAAATTACCATATTCCTTCCTTCCAGTGCTCACAGGTATACACTGCGTACCGTATGTCTACGAATACACACCTCACACACGAATGGGATCTTACATTAGGTACGAAGGGCAATCATCAACCTCAAACTGACAGAGTTTAAAGTTAAAATTGCTGTCTAACAAATTTACCACAAAATTTACCACATGTATACAGCATTAAAGTCTTCACAAACATATTTCTAGAATACCAAAGACTACTAATACATTTCACACTGGATACTTTACCCAGGGTTAACTAATAATCCTGGCTAATCATTATCTGAAATTTCATACTTTACCTTCCTAAACTTTCAGAACAGTATCAGAATGGGATAAATACAGCACGCGACCACTTTAAATAACGACTTGACTGGCACTTGCACATTGGCAGATTAATCCTTCTTGGCAGTTTTAAGTCTCATAAAGTGAACAAAGGCAAACACTTTTTTCACTGCTGTGTAATCAACATGTGTGGTTTGTGTGACTGTACAAAGCATGTGATATGATGTGAGCATGTGAGTTTCTGAATGAACTCCTAGACATAACATTCTAAATCTGCACAATTTCACACTGTACATATTTAGATAGACAGGACAAGACAGGACAAGACAGGACAAGACAGGACAAGACAGGACAGGACAAGACAGGACAGGACAGGACAAGACAAGACAAGACAAGACAAGACAAGACAAGACAAGACAAGACAGGACAAGTCAGGACAAGTCAGGACAAGACAAGACAGGACAAGACAGGACAAGACAGGACAGGACAAGACAGGACAGGACAGGACAAGACAAGACAGGACAGGACAGGACAAGACAAGACAGGACAAGTCAGGACAAGACAGGACAAGACAGGACAGGACAAGACAGGACAGGACAAGACAGGACAAGACAGGACATGACAGGACAAGACAGGACAAGACAGGACAAGACAGGACAAGACAAGACAGGACAAGACAGGACAGGACAAGTCAAGACTCCCCACTGGTGAAATTGGTTTGCATGAGCAGCCGAACATAGCCATACAATACAAATTAAGATTCAGAAGCTCTTATCCTGAGTAAATTACATTTGTATCTCAGTTTTTATACTCAATTGGTTAAGGGTCTTGCTCAGGTCCCCAGCAGTGGCAGATTGATGGATCTGAAATTCGAACTCACAACCATCCTATCGGTAGTCACTTTAACCGCTAGGCTACCACGTACACGTCGGAGACCACGAGGGCTGTGCTAATCCTGATTCACACCAGGCTCTCATAAACCCCGGTAAAACCATGCAGCTAAATTACGATTGTGAACAGTTCCTCAGCCCGAGGTTACAAGCAGGGTTTAGAAGAATGATATCCTGAGGTTACATGCAGTGTTAAAAACTCTTCAGAGTACTGAAGAAATATTTAAGCGTGTATTATAGTGTGATATTAGACAGACACTCACCATCCCCACGTGGCTGAGGTTGCTGTGTTGGGGTCTTGGCACCCTGAGAGTTCTTCTCATAGTAGAAGTTCTCCAGATAATCAGAAGCCTGATAGGTGCCAGAGTCGATGGAGTACTCATACTCCTCCGGATCCTTTACCGTTGTGGGTGCTGCCTCTTCGTCCTCTTCATCATCCTCATCTTCTTCAATGTCTTCCTCCTCCACGGCTTCCTCTTCCTCCTCCATGTCATCCTCCTCTATGTCTGTTTCAGGAGAGGGGCTGGGGGTGGAAGGAGTCACCTTCACACTGCAGAGAAAAAACATTGTTCTAAAAGCTAGATAATATTCAGTTTTGTGTAAAACTGTTGTTCATGTAATTCATGGAAACATGTTAAGATTTGAATACAATTTCAGAAACATCCAGAGGAAATATTCCACGGTGGATAAAAGATATACAACACAACAGGGAATGCTGTGATAGGAAAATAATCAATGGTGTTACTACCCTAAGCTACCCATACTTATTTTACTACCCCAAAGGTAATTGTTTACCAATAATGAAACGTCCCAGTGTTATATTTCTATTATAATACACAAGTTATCCAATGGTAACAGTTTTTTATTATTATATATTAATGAATGACACATTCTTTGTTTTTTGTTTTTTTGTTAAAAGTTATTAATGGTGCTTGCAAAGCAACATTCTTGTTATTGTGCACGTACTTCGGCACGTAACTTATCCCGCAGCTTTTGTCTTAGACCCATGAATGAGGTGTCAAATCGACCGGCTCATTGAGGAGAGGTGTGCTATGTCTTTTATAAGCAATCCAACAAACGATGTTCGCATAGCGGACAAAAAAGCGGGCAAAATAATCCCATAGAAATGAATGGGAAATTCCGTGAAAATCAAAAATTAGCACAACATGGACATGTGACATATCAAAACAATCAGCATGATGAGGCGAACTCGCCACGTGCAAGCACCATTCACATTTTCTTCAGGAAATGTACATTCTAGTTTTTAATGTTGTGGACTGGCCTTGAAACAAAGTACTTCTACAAACAGTTGTTCTCTCACCATTTCTTTTAGACACTACATAAAAATTTAATCAACACCTTCTGACCAATTAAAATCGAGAATTTAAGACCTCTGTGATACAAATAATGGAACCGATATTTAATTTTCTTAATTTCTCTTGTTACTTATTACTCACTGTGATATGTTCTGGGGACATACTCTTTTTTTTTAATTTGCTCTAAAGTAAATACGCCAAACTCGATGCTCTAAAGTATTTTGACCCAGTGCAAAATAGGACATTTATAAATGATAAACTTAAGCAACAAATTTAAATATGATAAACTAATAGAAACATTTCCATTGCTACTTTCTTTTTGTACCTGGTGTTAGCAAAGGTTAAAAATACAATGTCTCTATTGCTAATCACTAATAAATGTCTGTACAATGACTAAGTTAATGACCACTGAATTGCACGGATATATAAAAAACGATCCGCTTTATGTCGTGCTGCTTTTCACTCGGTTCTCATCTTTTAATGACTAATCCCTGATATCGTCTCACTTAGCATGCTTTTCTATGTTATACAATAAAATGTAGAACAAATAAAATAAACTAAAATAAAATATGAGTGAGGGGGGCACGGTGACTTAGTGGTTAGCACGTTCGCCTCACAACTCCAGGGTCGGGGTTCGATTCCCGCCTCCGCCTTGTGTGTGTGGAGTTTGCATGTTCTCCCCGTGCCTCAGGGGTTTCCTCCGGGTACTCCGGTTTCCTCCCCCGGTCCAAAGACATGCATGGTAGGTTGATTGGCATCTCTGGAAAATTGTCCGTAGTGTGTGATTGTGTGAGTGAATGAGTGTGTGTGCTCTGCGATGGGTTGGCACTCCGTCCAGGGTGTATCCTGCCTTGATGCCCGATGACGCCTGAGATAGGCACAGGCTCCCCGTGACCCGAGGTAGTTCGGATAAGCGGTAGAAGATGAATGAATGAATGAAAATATGAGTGAATTAAAAAACAAAATCTAGGCATTAGGATAAATCCTAATCCCTAAAGTCCTATTTTATGCGTAATTATTAAATTTCATGTTAAAATAAAACCTTTTGTACTTTTTAAAAGGTTTTTAAGAGGATATTTGAACAGAGATACTACATGTGTAATTTACATTTACAGCATTTAGCAGACACTCCAGAGTGTCTGCTAAATGCTTTATCCAGAGTGACTTACATTTTTATTTCAGTTTATACACCTGAGCAATTGAGGGTTAAGGGCCTTGCTCAGGGGCCCTGCAGTGGCAACTTGGTGAACCTGGGATTCAAACCAATGACCTTCCGATCAGTAATCGAACACCTTAACCACTGAGCTACAACATCCCAATCCTGTAATCCTGCCTTATTGTGCATAGTAATGTTTTACTCCATTCTAGTACATTTATAGGCATGAAGTATACTGTGTGAAATATTAATATGCATTTTATATCTATATACTGTATATTTCTATGCAAATAAATGTAAATGCATTGATTTTATACAGAATACCTTAATGAACAGAGATGGCTCTTACCTGGTTGTTTCTTTTTCACCAGCTAGCGACACTAAAGGCGGAGTCGCTCCCTGCTCACTGTCCCCACCCTCATATTCACCACGTCCACTGGCTCCACCTCTTCCTGGACAGCAGACATACTCTACACCCCGGAAACGATCTCCACATTGTAACAGCATCCCGTAACTATGGAGCTCCAGACTGTCTGCTGTGCACGCCTAAAGAGAGGGATAAACAATACAGAGCACAATACAGGTAGCCGTGAAGGTCGTATGATTAAATACGTTACGGTATTTACTAACCTTTTATACCATAGTAACAAAAAAAAATAAAATAATAATAATTAAATAAAACGAACACAAGTTGGTGCAGTTGTTTTTGTACATTTGCAGGTATTTTTATTCCAAGCTACAAAGTACTAGTTTAATCTTAGCTCCTTTTTTTATTTCTCAAGATTTAGCAAGTACTGATTAACACCTATAAGCCTGCTGTATTTTTAGCGTAAAACATGACTAATCTTTAACAGCTATGTATAAATAGAGAGCATTTTCCAAGATAAATTATGTTTGATGATTGATGAACCCATTTGTAAACATATTACCTTTCAATTCATATTTTAAAATAAACAATTTTAATCCTGGGGGGTCACGGTGGCTTAGTGGTTAGCACGTTCGCCTCACACCTCCAGGGTTAGGGGTTCGTTTCCCGCCTCCACCTTGTGTGTGTGGAGTTTGCATGTTCTCCCCGTGCCTCGGGGGTTTCCTCCGGGTACTCCGGTTTCCTCCCCCGGTCCAAAGACATTCATGGTAGGTTGATTGGCATCTCTGGAAAATTGTCCGTAGTGAGTGATTGTGTGAGTGAATGAGAGTGTGTGTGCGCCCTGCGATGGGTTGGCACTCCGTCCAGGGTGTATCCTGCCTTGATGCCCGATGACGCCTGAGATAGGCACAGGCTCCCCGTGACCCGAGGTAGTTCGGATAAGCGGTAGAAAATGAATGAATGAATGAATTTTAATCCTTAAAAGTATATGAGCACCCTGTGGTATGACCGATCGTTCCTTTCATATTGTTAATAATTTAAAGAATTATTCGGTTTAGAATCTTTACAAAAAAATTACAAAAAAAGTTTTTTTTTCCTATTTTTTTTTTATTTTTTATCTATTTTGATTTTTATTGAATCTATTCTATTTTCAAGGTGGAAGTTAGCTACGCTATAAACAACATGGCCTCGGCTTTTTTAAAAAAGACTTTTCACTAATCATAGCTCTTGTCACTCAGGCCATTCTCCTTTCACAAGCTAAAAAAAAATAAATAAAAGAGACATAGCACTGCATATTTGTATGAAACGGTGCAATTTTATGGATTTATTTTTCGTCTGACCTAGCAATCACTCACAAACAAAAAAGCATGCATTTCTGAGTGTCAAAATCCAATATAAAAGAGACTCTTGGCCAATTTTCACATTGAATTTCATATTATAACCTATTCATGCTGTAAAATTCTTATTTTTTTCCAACATTGCTACATGTTTCTAAATGCAATTTTGGCCCCAAGACTGCAGTAGAGGTCATTTCAGTCTTTTCTACACTTTAATCAATTAAAAGCCACAAAAAGTAAAGTCTGGGGCAAAAACGTATTATGAGCCAGAGAAATAAACACCAGAGAGCAGGAAGGAGATCAAAGGGAAAGAGGAAATGACGAAATTCGGATAACAGAACGTTCCAGAAGATGGTGAAGTAAATGTCATGACATTAAAACAACATTCTAGTCCCTTGCTCTTAAACTTTTAAATTTTCCACATAAAAGTGTCACAATTGAATACACTGCCTGAGCTTTTTTTTATACAGGATTTATGAGTGCTGATATTTTAATGTGCATCCTGTTTGAGCAACAGACTGTGCAGATCACTTACGGGTGAAGTCCTTTGGCCTCCACAAGGCTCTGCTTCATTGTTTAATGTCATGTTATAATGTAACGTCATTAACCAACTTTATATACAGACTTTAGTCGACTCTTTCAGGTTTCCTGCTGTTCTCTTTAGTATTGCTCTTGTGTCTGTGGCGCTTCTATTTCTGAAATTATGGATATCCTCGTTGTTTATGACCTCCGTAAAGACCGGTATGGTTATTTCTCCTTCTCACATGCTGTGAAATGTCAATCATTTCTGTGTTACGGGCTAGTTGAAATATACAGTACAATCAAGGTGCGTCGGTTTGAGAATCCAATTACAAGGCAATGTCTATGCAAATATGTTCATTTATCAGCTGCTGTTTGAAAGTCACTTCAGGAAAGACAATTTTGTCTGAAATACTTCTAAAGATCAGGCATTAAAATACCATTTAATACAATAACTAATGGTTTCCAAACCTTTATTTTGTTACATATCCTGAAATGTCTGTCTCGGTAACTCAATATAATTAGAAAGTTGTCATTATGACTGCGGTAAAAATGTCTATAAAAACGTCATATTTGATATTTACAGCACAAACATTTGCGAGTAACATTCTCAGAGCCTGTCAGAGTGCTTTTTTTTAATTTGCATTTACCTCATGAAACTAATACACTCTCATGTCTACACTATTATTTTATAATGCATCTCATATTTTCTATAAAAATCTAATTTTCTATAATTTTCTAACTCTTTTTTTTGTATTGGCAAAGTAGGTAATAATCTGGTAACTGAAGAATAAACAGAATAAACTGCTTTTTTTTTTTAAGAAAACTGCTCCCACCTCTTTAGCAATGTTATGCCAGTAGACATAGCTCTCACAGGAGTCCATCTGCTCCTGGTGCAAAAAACGGCAGCGGTCTGGAACCAGAAGGGCCTCGCTCACATACTCCCCTACTGCCGAAACAGAGCAAGAGTTAGAGATTGTCGAATTGGATGGCAAATTGAGAGTAATGGCAGAAATGCACAAAAATAAATGGTTAGAAAAATGGAGTTGTCAGTATGACATTGGAAGAGTGCAAAGCAAAATAGCAGTTGGCAGATGGAATGATGAAAAAAGAAATCGTACTTTCAGTCCATGTCAGATAATGGTAGAGTAAAAAAAAAAAAAAAAAACAGAGTTAGCTGACTGTTTGGGCTGATGCAGCATACTTAAATTATTATGTGTATTGTGCAAAAATCAAGGACAAGGCCAACTATAGTGAAACAGCTGTGGGTGCAAATTCTGCTCATTCATCATAATTAACATCTCTGCACTGCAATCCACCAATTTGTTTTTGTATTACAATCTCTATCTCCTCTAGGGGATAAGGGTTCAACCCTTAACAGCATATGAATTTTTACATACAATATGCAAAACATAACATGCATTGCCGCCTACACTGTCCCTTCATTAATGTCTAAAAAACAGAGGCAGAATGCATGATGAATGAAATGGATAGGGCTTGTGGAAGAAGCACTGAAACAGCTAGTGCTAGAGTAAATAGAGGTCAGAGTGAATGGAGCAGCTATGGTTGGAACTAAAAGGTGTAAAATGGGTACAGATTGGAGTGGCTAAGGGGTTGAGTAACTATGATTGGACTGAATTTGAAGAATGCCTTACAAGCTGGCACACCTAAACATGAATAGTGTTGAACTGACCATGGGTATAGCAGCTGGGTGTGGACTACTACAAGTTAGCTAGACCATAGGTGGAGTGGCCCAAAGTGCATTTACTAATGCTAAGTGTGAAGAAGCCATAAGCAGAGAAGGGCTAGAGATGTGACTTGCCTATGGGTTAATAGGGTGCCCCAACGCTTAATGACTAGTCTTAGAGCTTTCAAATGCTGGTATAAGCCGGACTGCATAGGGTTGGTGTAATACATTGGATTGGAACAGGAAAGTATGAAGTGGCTAAATGTTGGACTGGTATGGCTTAAAGTATAATGACTAAGATTGCTGGTGTGAAGTGTGGGCAAGAGTTGATAATATTGGAGTAGCTGGTGGCGAATTGGATTAGGGTTGGAGTTGCTGCAGACTGGAGTGGCTACTCACTGACTGTCTGAAATGACTATGGATGGAGAATTGTGTATGGGCTGAAATGACTGTAGCATACAGTGACTGGGGTTTAGTGGCTATGTTTGGAGAAGCTAGTTATCAAGTGATTTGACTTGGAGAAAGTGGCTATAGTTGGAATGTCTAGGATTGGAATGGGAATAGATGGAGTACCTTGAAATCAGTTTGGCTAAAACTTACTAGGGTTGGACTCATTATGAGTAGTAAGGTTGACATGACTAAGTACGGAAGGTCTATAATATGAAGCGGAATATAGAGTGGTTAGATGTGGAGTGACTTGAGATGGAAGAAATAGATACAGAATGGCTATCGTCGCTGTCAGGCGGAATCCTCGTATCTCCAAAACCATTATTTTTCAGGAAATTAAAAAACTGCCGTACCTTATCTGCAGTGCACAGGGTTTATTCCGCGTTGCAGTGGATTGTCTTGCGTTAAATTCCTGTCCTCAGACGAGCACCAGAACTAGCGGCGGTCAAGATTTTGTTTTCTTTGAGCCCAGTGTTTTGAAGACATTTACCTCAGAAGACGTGTTGATTCGTTGCGACTCTTCTTGAGGAGAAATATGCCGTGAAGCTCTCACACGGAGTGAGGAAGAGGTGGACAGTTGAAGTGTCCAATGGAGTTATGAGATTTGCGCTCAAGCTATTTTCAAGACTTTAGATTGGTTAATAACTTGTAAAAATAACAGACCCACGTGGGGACTGACCAATAGCATCGATATGTGAAAAAACATGAAATTGACAAAATTTGGACATATACAGTACGAGGTTTCCGCCCGACAGAGACGATATGCTTTAGACTGGATAGATGTTAAATGACTAGCACTAGAATGGCTACGAGTTAAAAGGAATAGAGCTAGTGTCACTACAGGTTAGAGTGCATGGTGTTTGTGGAGTTATTGGGGTAAACTGAGGAGAGCTGTAATGTCTTGAGATAAATTAACTGGGTTGGGCTGAATAAAGATGGAGTAACTTAAGGCCAACAGTTTGGGGTTGACAAATGCAGAGTTGTCTAAAGATGGTGTGGCTTGGGATGGTTTTCTCAAGGTACAATAGCAGTAATGCCTGATTTAGGACTTACCCAAACAGCGGAAAGGGACGACAATAAAAGGTCGAGTCTGGCAATGTCCCCATCCCTTCTTACACCATGCTGGGATGGTAATAGGAGTGGAAGCTTCTTCAACATGGGAAATCTGCAAACCTGGGTACATCTAAAACACACAGACACATAGACACACAAAAGAAGGGAAGTCAGGTCCAGGACTGATATAGCAAGATACCGGAGATATGAAATATACACTAGGAATGCACAGATTAGATAGAGGGGTGATTAAAAAAAGGGTAGAATAAAGTAGAAAAAAGGGTAGGAGCAATAAAGAATCCAAATGCTTCTCCTCCTGCTGATGTGCTTCTACTTTATGTGCAGTGAAATATGGCTTGTCTTTTAATTATTTAGTGCAGTCCTAATCCTTTCTATTATCTTAATATCAAGTCACGAATTTAAACTTAGAGTCGAGTACCTTATATTAAACCATTAAATCCTAGTAAGAACCTTTCTGAAAGGTGTAGCATTTACCATGGAAGCATATTAATCCTGAGATAAGGCTGCTGCCTGTGCTATAGCAATAGTAGTAGAGAACATCCATGTGAAAATACCATATTACTACATTTGAACACAATTCCATGTTACATAATTTGCTCTCATGATATTGTTGACAAAGTGCCAGGAATACATTGGGACAGATTACAAAAAAAATAAAAAAAAGTATAATATTTTATTCATCCACTAGTATTATGCTAAACAGGTAGGAAACGTGAATGCTGAGAACATCCTGGAATAAATAAAGCTAAGAACGCTAAAACAAATACCACAAACAATACGTATTTACATCTTTGTCAGATTTGTTGTTCAATTTCTAGCAAAAGTTTCTGAATGGACAAAATTATACTTGAATTACAATCAGTCGAAACTGCAATCCCAAATAAAGGTCCTTGCAATATTGGGGAAATGTCAACAGCATAAAATAACTGACTGCTATAGTCATGAATACTGCAATAATAGGCCATTAATCTGGAATATTGGCATATACATAATAAATACAACCCATCCGAACAAAGGGTGTAGTGTCATTTTATTGCAGTTTGTTATCCTATTGCCTATGGAGTAGCTGAATTAGTCACAACGTGTTTTGCAGATAAAATGCGGATCTCTTTTCACATTAACGAAGGAAAGCGCTAAAACGGGAGTGATAAGCACTCTTGCTCTCAGCTCAGCTGGGAATATACACCACAAGCTTACACTGCACTGTTGCACTCACATCATGCATTTTTATATGCTTCAGCCAGCAGTACATGCTATGCCCTTTTTAAAGATGCTTTATATACGACCTCTGCAGCTCTCAGAATTACAATCTAAGCACTCTTGTATATAAGGTGTTTCATTATTAGAAACATTTTCACTTCACTGCTTTTATACACATTGATATCGATTGAGATTGGGGGGAAAAAAGCAAAAATCATGGTCAAGTAGAAGCAGGTAATGGGAGGAGCTTGCTTCTTCAGAAAATACATTGGCGTTGTCCAGAACACCAAGCCAGGAAGTCAAGAAGCTTTTATTGTCATTTCAACCATATATATGGTTATACATGGAAAACCCATATATAATAGTATATTAATAACAGGACCTAATAAAGAGGAATGACAGTCTTTTCCCACACACCTTTTGAATCGACTGGCAAGGTTAACATTTTATTGAGGTGACCATGAAATTACATACATTACACCTGCTCCTGTAAAATACAATCATGCAAAGCAATCATTGGATCTAATGATTTCTACAAGATGGCTACATATATTAACTGTATGAAATACGGTGAAAAGGTTACTCATTTTTTATCCCATCTTTGCAATGGAGTCCAAGATACTTGTGCAGTGGACATTAATACCAAAAGTGCACAATTCCAAAGCTATAAATTACCGCATTGTGAAGCAATATACTGTATAATGTTGTTTTTGTTAAGACTAGGTTATAAAAGGTGCTCATTTTATTCTATGGTTATTCTTGTGGCTGTACGTTTCGAACATTCCGCAGTTACAAATTGTCCATCTCTATATGTCAACCACTGGTCCCTGTTACTGATGTAAACACCATCTTTCCAAGTTTGACATATATACAATGTCCTGCCTGCTCTCTGACTCTTCCTCTTGAAAAAAAAAATACAAAATACTTACTATGTGGTCTCCTTTAAACTCTGTTAGTTCAAAGTTGTTAGAGTTTTTGCATAGAAAATCTAGAAGAACATGACAGGGCATGATATTGGAAAATAATGCGTGATTGGGTGATGATATTTGTATAACAGATACAATATAATATTTTATTAATTCGATTAATTTGAAGAATGAATATTTTTTTAATTAAACTGAACAATGTTTTTTAGTCATTTTTAACTTATTATTGAACAACACAATACACTTTAAAAATGTATCTAGTGTGGAAACTTTGTGAGAAATGTTAGCGCGAGCATAATTTTGACACCCTATGGTACTCATGGATTGGTTAACTATGTTATCTAGCTTCGATAGTTGATTACTTGGTATTTTCCACCTGGGTTTGCTAGTTGGCTTTGAGTGACTAAATAGCAGGTTGACTAGTAATCTGGGCTTGACTGATACATGAAAAGTGTAATTCTGTGCAGCAGGATGGTTAGCTTATGTTCAGTTGACTAGCTTGGGTTTACTTGTGTAGCTGGGTTTTGATTGTTTAACTAGTTTGAATAAATAACTAGAATCTGCTTGTTAAATTGGGTTCATTGCTAAGTGGTAGTTCATTGATGATTTAAGTATCTACAGTATACATCATTTAAGAGTAATGAGAAAAACATTGCATGGCATTTTGGTAAAGTTTGTTATGATTTGGTAGTTCACTTGGGTTGGGTTGGTTAGCTGGCTTTTAACAACCATTTAACTTGTCATTAGTATGAATTGTTTAGCTACATTTTTAGATTGATAGATAAACTACTGTACATCAGCTTTTGTGACCAACATCTTTCAATAACATCAATTCACCGTCAATTAAAATTGTTGTTGACTATAGAGATTTGTGATTGATTAGCTGGGTCTGATACGGTTGATGGCTTATCTATAGCTCGATTGACTAGCAACAGTTTGTGGTGATGTATCTTGGTACATATTGGTTCTGTTTTTTCTCTCTCGCTTAAAAAAAAAGAAAAGAAAGAAAAGCAGCACTATAGTATTCTCCACTGAGATGAAACTAAATTTAACTTTATTATAAGCTCTATTTGTATTAAGAATACAAAAGAGAGCCATGAGAAATTCCCTCAGTGTGCAGGCATATGGTGAGGGATTATTCTGCCGAAAGCACAGTCTGGCTTTGCAAAAGCCCTCGGCTGGTGTGCAGCCTGCTACAGTGTCCAGCAAGGAAATGACATATTCTTTGGCTTCACCACTTCATTAAGTCTATAATGTGATAGGTCTCAGTGGGATGAGTTCTTATGCCAACCATGTGTGTACAGTTTGGTGTAGTGTGCCAGCACCAGACATGGCCAGCATCAGACATTAGCATTGCTTGGTTAATAATTTGGGCTTGGCTATGTAACGGTGCCTGAAGATGAAGTGCTACAATAAAGAAATGCTCAAGAGAAATAGTGCCTGTAGTGCACAAAATAAAAAGCATATGTCATGTTTCATAACTCATATTGCTTCGTATGCACTTAAAATAAATAATAAGATTAAAGTTGTATGTACAATTACAAAATAAAGCAAGCTAAAAAGATATTAAAATACTTAAAGCATGTAAAATGAATAGATTTGTGTAAAAGTGTATTAAAATATTAATATTTAAGTACATCACTCACATCAGCGGTAAACCTTTTTCTTTAATACAAGGTGTTAATCCTGGGTATACGGTATAATTAAAGAAACGTCACTTTTGTATACATTTCCTTTTTTTAGAATGTAACATCAAAATGTACCACACTGTATAAATGTAGAAATAAACAACACTGCTGTTATCAAATTATGCTTCTAGATTGCTGCTACTGCCATAGACAAATCTAATATTATCCCTGGTATTTGATCTATAGTAATGAACACAGGTTTAAATGATATAGCAACAATGCACCAAATGCACCAGAGTTTTACAATGTGCACATTCCACCTAGATGTCCAGCAAATAAAAAAAACAACAACAACCAAGCATCATCTTTCCACTCGATGAAATCAAGTCAGAACACAAATCTTCTTATAAGAGAGAATCTATTGCGGCTACGCAATATTCCTCCCCTAAGGGGTATGCTGAAAATAAACCCCTTCAGCTGATTGATGGTGAAAATCATCATCATTTTATTGCACATCTAATTCACCATCGCTTATTTGCACCAGACTGAAACACTGAAGAAATGAGGCATCCTGCAATGCAAAGCAAATTTTTTGCAAATAAAATGATGAGAAATTTGACTAATAAACTGCCATTTAACTGATTAGCCAGAATGTATTGACTAGCTGAGATTTGACTGGTTGGAAAGGGTTTGACTGGTTTACTGGGTTTACTAAGGGCACACGTGGTTTAAGTGGTATTCCACATGGTAGCTGGGTATAATTGACTAGAAGTGGATTGGTGCATTAAAATTAGCCAAATTAGAAAAATGATGAGAAAAATGGGACCTCTTTGCTAGGTTCGCTTGACTAACTGTGATTTTCTTGAGTAGTAGGGGCTTAATTGATTGGCCAGATTTGCGTGAATAACTAGGATTTGGTTAAATTGGAATTAAATGGGTAGTTAATTAATTATTTTGGGTCTTTACTGGTTTAAGAGTTTGATTGACTCGGATATCTATACTTCATTTTAAGTATGTTGCAAAAAAACATTGAATGGCATCCTGCTGAAACCCTTCAACCTCCAACTGGTCAGCTGATTTTGACAGATCATTTCTGTTTGGTTGGTTAGCTGGATTTGATCAACTGTTCATCATTTAGCTTGTCATTTGTTGGGAATTAATATGTTTTTTATTAATAGCTAGACTACACCAATTTTATAACTAAACCTCCTTCAATAACATTATAGCAATGTGTAAGTAGGAAAATATCCACCGGAATTATTGTCAAGCAGCAATTATTGTCAGGCAAAACAGTTGTGATTGATTAGCTGTGTCTGAATGAATTCTTCAGGTATGTCAAAAATTTGCTGAGCTGAACTGAGATCTGACTGGTCAGGAGGGGTGGGCCTATTTACTTGGTTTTATATTCACTTTGTTTTTAAAGGTTTGACTAAAGACTTAATCGAACCTTGGCAAGTGTGAGGATAAACATCATCAGCAAAAAAGTGGAGTAGCATGTAAACTAATGCATCCCATTATTTAAAAGAGCCAATAATGATTAAAGATGGTGTGCATGACTGTACCTCTTGACAGTAGGACAGGATCTTGCTGGGCTGGGTGAAGCAGCCTTGACGTCCCTGTGGGTCTGGCTCCCATTGACCTGTCGCAGTGTTCAGGTGCAGAAGCTGACGTCCGCAAAACATGGCAATCTGAGGCTCCACCACCAGGGGGCCTCCCACTGGTCCATTGACCTCAGTCATAGCCAAACCCTTACAGAGAGAGACACAAATACAATTATCATTATGAGTGTCTGAATATTTGGAAGTGAGCATATGCAACAAATTTAATCTTACACAACATGAATACCAGCAAGCAAACAAAAGGAAGGGCAAAAAAGAAAGGAAGAGTCCAGCCCTAATAGTAATACAGTATATTGTAATTATCTGGGTTCATCCTTTAAACCTTGTACCACAAACCAACAAATATTCAAAACGACTTGAATAACAAGACAGTACCTTTAAAATTCCAACACATTTTGATTCACTGGTTTTCATTTCCGGTCTTAGCCTCTGAACCCCTTCTCTGTTATCTTTCCTTAAATACACTCATGTCTCCATGCATTCTAGGGGATTTTCCGGACCAAAGCTAGGAATCACAGTGCTAATCACTCAACAAGGCTTCCTTAATTTTGGTCAATTTCCTCTTGTTCTATCTTTATTCCTTAATCACTGCCTATTTCCTCTTGTATCTTTATTCCACACACGCCCTTCTCCCAAGATACAGCTTTAGACCTCAAAGACGTGGGCTGATTATTGAGCTGAGATAATTTACCAAACCTCAAAATTGTTATACGGTAGCAGTAAGAGATTCAAAAAATTAGCCTTCATTTAATTCTGGTCCTTAACCTAAAACGATAGTGTTTCCTCTAAATCTAATCTTTTGATAGAGTGACTTGTTTCTGTTTATCTCTTCATCCTTCTACTGTAGTCCCCCACTTCCTCTTTTTGGGATTTTCTCATTTGTCCCTTTCTTATCCTTTTTTGAAATCCTTTTCTTTCTCAGACTCTACCCCAATATTGGCTGTAGAATGCTGGTATTGATCTGGGATGTGTTTCTTTTTCCTGGGCGAGGGCCCATGGGACCATCATGCAGCTGGAGTGAGCAGTAATCCAGAGCTATAGTCAGGTGTTAATACAAGCTCATCGACTGTTAGGCCACTTAGGTACTTCAACATCACAGAAGGGATCCAGAGAAAGGGAGCAGTGAAAACCAAAAATGTGCGGTAGATTGATTGGCTGAGCTTGACTGATTTGTTTGGTCTGATGGGTTTACTTGTGAGGTGTTTTTTTTGATGAAGTGTTTAGCTGGGTCTGATTGGCCAGCTGGGTTTGGCTGACTTTTTAGGATGGAGCGGTGAGCTGGATTCTCATGGTTATTTGGGTTTGATTATTTGAGGAACGTGTGGTTCAATGGCTGGGGATTTAATTCTGTCGATTTAACAGGTCACGTGTTTCGTTTGGTCGCATGGTTTTATTTGGTTGGCCTTGATTGATAAAATGGGTTTACTTTATGGGTTTTCTAAATTTGATAATATCAGGGTATCTGAAGTTGACTGTTTAATTGGATATTGCTGATTATGTGGGGTTATTTAGTTATTTGGGTTTGGATTGTTACCTGGATTTGGTAGGTTAACTGGGGTTTAAATGGTTAGTTGGGTTTGGTGGGGTACCTGAATTTGACAGGTTATCAGGAGTTGATTGATTAGGTAGTTGGATATTAGCGTTTGGAAGGTTATCTGGTACTGAGCT
>NC_083474.1:17108108-17113108 GCF_030014155.1 Tachysurus vachellii
AAAGCCCTAGGAGGAGTTACTCTTGATAAATTTTTGTCTAAGCTTAAAACAGAATGTTGGCTTCTACAAAGCGACATAATAATAAAAACTAGAATGTACATTTCCTGAAGAAAATGTGAATGGTGCTTGCACGTGGCAAGTTCCCCTCATCGTGCTGAGTGTTTTGATATATGACATGTCCATGTTGTGCTAACTTTTTGATTTCGCTTACTTTGGGGGCGGGGCTACACGTGACGTCACGTGACGTGACCAAAACACGTGTGAGGCAGTTCCCCTCATCGGGCTGAGTGTTTTGATATATGACACGTCCATGTTGTGCAAAATTTATGATTTCGCTTATTTTGGCGGCGGGGCTACACGTGACGTCACGTGACGTGACCAAAACACGCGTGAGGCAGTTCCCCTCATCGGGCTGAGTGTTTTGATATATGACATGTCCATGTTGTGCATAATTTTTGATTTCGCTTATTTTGGGGGCGGGGCTACACGTGACGTCACGTGAATACCCGGTGGAGTGCCAATACTTTTGGACAAAAGTGACTACTAAGTGTTTTGACATTTCATGTAAAAACTGCAGTCATTATGGAATTCTACTTATTATTATACTGCATAGAACAGTATTTTGGGGGCGGGGCTACACGTGACGTCACGTGAATACCCGGTGGGGTGCCAATACTTTTTGGACAAAAGTGTATTGACTGGGGGCCAATACTTGTGGAATCATTGGATTGATAGTGTGGAGTTGATAGTTACATGTATTGAGAGTGTGCTTTACATCTACAGAGAGAACAAAAGAATTTTAAGAATTCCCCATTCAAGTCTATGGGGAAAAAAAAACCCTTTGAGCTTCCGTAGCGGGAATTCCGGAATTCCGATCGCTTATAAAAGTCATAGCACACCTGTCCTCAATGAGCCGGTCGATTTGACACCTCATTCATGGGTCTAGGACAAAAGCTGCGGGACAAGTTACGCGCCGAAAAAGTGTCCGGAAGAATAATAATAATAATAATAATAATAATAATAAGTATGCAGAATAACAATAATGATGCTTTTCAAGCACCATTAATAAAGGCTTTCTACTGCTGGAAAACTTACTCACAGTTACAAAGCCCCGACACTGGTGACTCCTTCCTTTAATGTCGATTAAACACCTCCTACTGAAGCTCCATGACATCAATGATTAGAATTTTTTCTTTGTTAAATAGCAACAATATCGGCATACAAGAACACGACGCATTATAGCTAGCACGTTGATATGAACCCGTGGTTTGATTAACAGGGTCATATCATAATGACCTTAAAAAAAAAAAAAAAACACACCTTAATATATGTGCATGTGACATCTCATGACAGCTCAGTGCAGTGGTGTCACAACCCAATCCTACAGATAATACAAGGCTGGAGTCAGTGTAGTTATGTAGGTTGTAATCAGACTTGTTTCACTGAGATATGAGTATTTGAGTAAAGGTTCTGCCTTTGAGAGTTTAAACCCCTTCTGGCTGTATGAATCTGGGTGAGTTCAGCTATTTTTAACCTCTGCTACAGTACCAGCTCTGTGGCATTATGGTCTCATACATTATGTTCAAACTGTACTGTTCAGTAATACAAGCTATAGGGCATCAGTTCTACACAGAACTCCTCTTACAGATATATGTGAAAAATACAGCATATGTATGTATAATTGGGAATAAACACACACACACACACACACACACATACCCACACATATACACACACACACACACATATACACACACACATATACACACACACACACATACACACACATATACACACACACACATATACACACACACACACACATACACACACACATACACACACACATACACACACACATACACACACACACACACACACACACACACACACACACAGCACAAATGTGCCTGTACTGTATGTGCTTACTGCAGCACAGATGGCCTGATAGTGGGTGGCTGCCCAGTTCTCTTAACCCCTTACCCTTCTTTCTCTCATTCAATCTACAGTCTTTTCTCCCCTCTCCTCTTCTTTTTCTCCTCTCTTCTCTTCTCTTTCTCCTCTCATCTCCAACTCTCTTTATCTTCTCTCCTCTTCCCTTCTTTTTCTCCTCTCATCTCCTCCTCTCTTTATCATCTCTCCTCTTCCCTTTTTTTTCTCCTCTCTTCTTCCCTTCTTTTTCTCCTCTCCTCTTCCCTTCTCTTCTTTTTCTCCTTTCTTATCTTTATCTCCTCTCCTCTTCATTTTCTCCTCTCCTCTTCTATTTTTCTCCTCTCATCTCCAACTCTCTTTATCTCCTCTCCTCTTCCCTTCTTTTTCTCCTCTCATCTCCTCCTCTCTTTATCTCCTCTCCTCTTCTCTTCTATTTCTCCTCTCCTATTCCCTTCTCTTCTTTTTCTCCTTTCTTCTCTTTATCTCCTCTCCTCTTCTATTTTTCTCCTCTCCTCTTCTTCTCCTCTTCCCTTCTATTTTTCTCCTCTTCTTTTTATCTCCTCTCCTTTTCTCTTCTATTCTATTTTCTCCGCTTCACTTCTTTCATCCATTTTCTTCTCTTATTCCTTCTCTTCTCCCATTTTTCTTTTCGGTTAACCCCCCACCTTCCCCCATCCGCACTCCTCATTTCCTCCCTCTCATTCTAGCGTACTCTCCCCCGTCCTCAACGGCTACTAGTGCTGCAGAGATTACCACATTCATCATAGTAATCACATTAATTAATTATTCAGCACTCAGCTTCGTTTGCTGCCGGGCCTTGATTAGAAGATTCGAGCTGCAGCAGAACCAGATAAAAGAGCTCGGAGCTCGGGTTGGGTCAAGGCGATGAGTCCTCTTAGTACCGTTTGTTAATTACACACCACATGCTAATTGAACATTGTAATTAGTGCTTGCTTAAAGTCCGGCCACCAAAATGAGCTACCGGTGAAGAGGCTGAGGTGAAGAGGCTTTACAAGAGTTTTCTGGAGCGGCAGCCCAGCCGCTTGCTCACTCAGAACACATTATCTTAGCGTGTTAGCTGAGCCAGCTGGGTGGATGGGGCACCAGATGGCAGATGATCTCCACATGGGTTGATTTGAGACAGAGTCTTCAGCTCACACACAACAGCACCTGTTGGATTTTACTTTATAGCCAGGACGGGTGCACATGGAAACTAGTCATCGTTAAAGATTATTAAGATAAATACGGTGATAAGCAACGATGAGCGATAAGCAAAATCGACTTACTTCATTATCTTAGCTTCTTTCGGCATTTCTGACAATCCCTAAATTATTTACTTATTAATAAAACAAGTAGATAGTCAATCGATTTTATTAGTGAGTAAAAGAAGGCTCATAAAAAGTAAAGGAGCCTTAAACTATTGTTTAACAGACGTTATGACAGTGTATATAAAAACTGAAATGACATTCCTTCTCTGAAAAATGGCACATTTTATAGGAAGCTTTTAATGAGTTCAGCTAATGTTAGCTAGCCAGGCATTACTAATAACATCAGACAGCATTGACTGGTCAGACAAAACATCGTTGTACTAAAAATAATGAAAAAATATATTGATCTAAAAACAGACCACATCCACACATTTCTCCCAAAGAAAAGCAGACATAAAAAAAAAAAAAACAGGCAAAAATTCAGTTGCTGCTGTTGCTGATAGCTGCTCGAGGCCATAAGAGACGCCAACACCTAAGCGTGCATGCTGTGTATATTATTTCACTTCATTTATGGGTAAAAGTGGTTTACTTATGACCCTCATCACCACAAGTTATGGGTTTTTCTTTTTGCTAAGACGTGTGGTGCTAAAAGGCAATGAGTGTTTAGAAATGAATTAAATTGACATGTAGCTCAGAGATGCACAATATGTCATGGGTAATTACAAACACACCCATAAAGAAACATGATGTATGGCTGTGCTACCAGGCATATAGGTCTAGATCTATATTCATACATATATATCCTTTTAAGTGACGTGACGTGACATACGGCTAAGTACGGTGACCCGTACTCAGAATTCGTTCTCTGCATTTAACCCATCCAAAGTGCACACACATAGCAGTGAACACACACACACACACCGTGTGAACACACACCCGGAGCAGTGGGCAGCCATTTATGCTGCAGCGCCCGGGGAGCAGTTGGGGGGGTTCGGTGCCTTGCTCAAGGGCACCTCAGTCGTGGTATTGCCGGCCCGAGACTCGAACCCACAACCTTAGGGTTCGGAGTAAAACTATCTAACCATTAGGCCATGACATAGAGAAGAGTGACAAATTAAAGGGGAAAAAAATCTTGGAAGGGTTTTGTCATAATTTTCCATGATATTCCCTCACCATGATATTCCTTTGATATAATGGTGATATAAAGCACTGTACAGCATACTGTACTTAGAAAGCCATAGCCTCGTGTCAGTTGGGATGGTTTGAGTATTTCTGAAGCTGTTGATGTGTTCCTGGGATTTTAACACACATCAGTCTTTAAAAAATGGTACAGGAAAACAGAATAGTGAATCAGCTTTGTGGGGAAAAACAGGTTTGAGCTTACAAGGAAGGTACTGAAATAATCTTACTGGTAATCTTAGGGGTACTGAAAAAAACTACTGAAATAATCACTCTTTACAACAGTGATGAGCAGAAAAACATCACAGAAATGTGAGGCAGATGATTACATTGAGTTCAACTCCTGTCGTTCGAGAGAGAGAGAGACGTCTGCGTATATCTATCATCTTTCTATAGTGTCTGTTTCAGGGTCGTGACTGCAAAGTGCAGGTAGACTCCCGTGCTTCCGCTCGCATCGGATCACGACGTGACTGTGGTGGAGAAGCAGAATTGGATTTTCCCACGTAGCTATTTTCACTCCATCCTTTCTAGCAAATGCATTCCTCCTCCGCACTGGGATCTCTCTCTTCCTCCATCACTCCTACACCGTGATACATCCACATGCCACGATTCTAACTTTGAATCGTTAGGGGAGCCGGTCAATGAGATAATGTATTGGCTTGTTTTCACTTACACAGAAAT
>NC_083474.1:17118108-17140608 GCF_030014155.1 Tachysurus vachellii
AACAAAAGATGCCCATTGTTAGCAACAGACAGCCATGTTCTATATGTGAATTAAGCGGAGTACAATTATGGAAGTACAAAGGCACTTGCTCTTCCAGCAGAAGCGCTGAACACCAGGGAAGCTCTGATGCAGCCTTCATGAGTTACTGTGCAGTAAACACACAAGGGTAATAGCCAGCTATTCTAGATATTTATCCTATGAAAACTAAAACAACAAGGTTTCATCTAGCACCCTTTGGCCGTTCTTTTGATTTGTCCCTTTTTCTGAAGGCATTAAAAGTGTTTATATAGAGCAAGCTAGATCCATTAACCCTCCGGAGAACCATTAAGATAGCAGTGTTTTTCAGCTTTGCCAGCTGTGTTGTACAGCTCATGTTTGCCGAGTGGAAAAATCCATCACGAGTCTAAGTGAACTTTGATAGAACCAATACTGCTAGAAGGTAAAAACTGCTAAGTGAGATTAGCATGCTGTCTTTATTTAAGCTTTTGGGTGGTTATGCTATCTGCATAGGACAGGTGCCTCAAGGGATTTTATTGCGTTCTTTGTGTTTTTACCCGGGCTTTGAGTTGCTGTAATCCTGTACCTACACTATAATCCCTCTGACAATGTTTGTAAAGGACCAACTTAAACAAGTACATACACTATGTCTTCTCAAATCACCAAATACACACGCCTTAGCGACTAGTGAAGAACCGTTCTGAGCTTATTGTGGTCTTACTCTGCACGTACACCAGGAATGAGTTTTTTCCTGTCAAATCTTTGCTTGTTGGCCTTCCTATCTTTAGTTGCCATGGTTACACTGCTAGCGCCAGGCTAGTGCGATATCCACATAAGCAACGACCCATTCAATCCCATATCAGATATCTTCCCACTAAAAAAAATATAATGCAGGGAAAAAATGCTTGTGTATAAAATGCAAGGTGCATCACTGTATACTAGAGACTGTATATTTGCAATTTTCTATCAATTTTATATACTTAAAAGTCTTGATGTACTGGAATAGATTGTCCTAAATGCAGTACCGGTGCCGTTTCGATGTCAGCGGATAAGCAACAGACCTTAGTTGACGCACCTAATGATTGCTGCCAACTTCCTTCACATACTCATTTACATGAAGTTAAACATTGCTCACATTTATCATGTCACTTGCCCCATCAATTTCAAGCTACAAACAGATGCTTCGCATACAGTCACTAAATATTTCCTGCTAGCATCAAATATAAATGACATCCACCATTGTTTTATAGAACATTTGGAATAATAGTGATTTAAAAAAAAAAAAAAAAGACAAGATATGGTCATGTGTTACAAACCTGAAGCAATTCAACAACAATTAGATTTTCTTACTAAGTACAGACTGACATGTCCTACAATTTATCCATTTTTAGGACTTCTTAGTGTTGTGGAACGTCCATAACGTTATAGCAGCTACAAACGTTCGTTCCCTCATCAGCCTCCCTTTTTTCCCCCATCAAGAGAAGTTAAAAGAAGAGAAAGAAAAACAGGCCAGAATACACTTCTGTGTCAGGGGAATAAAAAAGGTTCAAGCACACTGAAACTGGAGACTCCTTCCAAAAATGCTAACAATCCCACCATAGCAGCATCCAGGCGAAGGGCACCTTGGATCACAGGGCACCTTCGACACACCCTCACACACCATCCATTCACACGCTACAAACAAATTAGTAAATATACATATCTAGCACATTAATATAAACAGAGCTGTTATAGTAAATGAATCAACACCTTATAAACAAGCAGATTTAAGAATTTAAACAGCAGTATTATAAGTATTAACAATACATGTACATTAACTGTGTATGTAGGTATTGTCGGAGCTCAGAGTCCTCCTATGAGTGGACACAACACTAGGTATCACTATAGTAACTATTTACTTTTACTAATACACTAGTAAACAAAAAGTCTCTTCAGGCTTGGATGAGAAGGACCGAGCTTTATCAGAGTCAGACAAATTCTTCAGAAAGTATCTACAGCAATAAGACTTCAGACAACACGAAGCATCAATGGTGGCGCAGTAGAGCGCTCGATTCCCTGTGGAGATCCCTGCTATATAACCAAAAACAAAAAGAAAAGTGCTACACAGAGCCTCCTTCTTTTCATTTTTGCATAACCTCAACAAAGGGCTGAACTGCCCTGATCTTCCAACTACGTCTGTTGTCTGGTATTGTTTCTTATTTAATCTTCAATGGATAATGATGTCGTTTCTTGTTTTATCTTCAACTAAGCCAGATATTTCCTTTCCCTGCCTAAATATACAAATATTTTTAAATGTAAAAGTGTGTTTTCTCTTAAACGCTATACTTCCTTGATTCTGCAACTCTGAGCTTGTGTTGCATTTTGGTCTCATGGGTTATTTTTATTACATTTTTCCTCACTCCAAGCCTCTTTAGCGTTATTTATTTAGCATAACTTTAGCATTTATTTAGTCTGCATTAAGGGGAAGTCATGGCCTAACGGTTAGAGAGTTTGACTCCTACGCCAGGCCGGCAATACCACGACCGAGGTGCCCAAAGTGCACACTCAAAGCAGTGAACACACACACACAGTGAACACACACCTGGAGCAGTGGGCAACCATTTATGCTGCGGCGCCCGGGGAACCCCCTCAACTGCTTCCTGGGCGCCGCAGCATAAATGGTTGCCCACTGCTCCGGGTGTGTGTTCACTGTGTGTGTGTGTATGTTCACTGCTGTGTGTGTGCACTTTGGATGGGTTAAATGCCCATGTATGGGTCACCGTACTTAGCCGTACTGTATGTCACGTCACTTTCACTTTAATATACAGTTTATAAGTAAATGGCTTACTGTAACATTTGCTGTTGATTACTTTGTGGTAAGTGCAGCATGTATTTCTAAGCGTTGTTATTCACACACACACACACACACACACACACACACACACACTTATCCACACTTAAACATCATAAATGTCTCCAACGTATTTTCTGCTTAAAGGTCATACATTTCCCCAACCTCTACCTCTATAACACGATACGATATAACATATAATATTATACTTAATATGACATGATATATACATCATACATGTACAAACCATGTGTATAGAGTCAGTAGTGTATAATCGCACTACTGTAATAGCCAGATTATTGAAAAACTTTGTTGTAATTCATGCAAAGCTGCAGTCCCACCAGAGTTCCGTAGCCTCCTTCCATGCTAATTCACACCGCACTGCTAACTACTCTTAGCCCTGAGGTTTAAAAAAGCAATTTGCAGCAGAATTATAACATGTTTAACAATGACCAGACATGAGCCAGTCATGTTAGCATGACCGCATTAGCTTGTGGATTTCACACCCTGCTAGCTTCGATATTCTGTTCGCCATTTCAGCATATTATTTTGGCTGAGTGGACACACTGGCATCGAGGCTCCGCCGATATTCCCTCCAGACTTTTTAATTTTTATACGAGCGTCACAAATCACTGTCCCTCATCGCCCATATGCGTGGTTTGGCTTTCTGCGTGTTGTCAAATCACTAATCCTGGAGTGGATTCGCCTCCTGTTCCTTCCATGGTATTACAGATTAGTGCATTGCATGGGATTGGATTTAAGAAGATTACATTCATTTTTAAGCATTTTCCCTTCCACTTTCTTTTCTTTTCTATTTTGCCTTTTCTGTCATGCTAAACAAGCAGGTGTGTCAGATGAAATTGAAGCATTTCAGGATATGGATTTCATGGTATGTTGTTTGATTAAAGAGCTAAACACCCATCAAATGATTTCTCTTTATCCGAGTGTTAGATATGCAGAACGTAATCAGTCTAGCCTCAGCTGCGCAGCTCATACGTATAAACATGAGCATTTCTGCTACGCTGGCTTCGGTTTCCGTATGAGATGGTATCCGGCTATGGCGTCTCGTATCTCTGTGTTTGTTTCTTGTTTTTCTTGCTGCACTCAGAGACTCTCTTCACGTCTCTGGCTTGTTTTTTAGTGTTCATCAAAGTGACAGCTGCATTTCCTCTTGAGATGTTTCACATGTTCTCTTAAAGACGTCGTGATACAAAGTGTAACCCCCATGTTTTTTGTTTTTCTTTACCATTTCTACTGCCGGATGAAGCCACATTATAAAAATGGAGGAGTTTTTCCTTTCTCTACAGACACAGATAGACATTTTGATGAGCAGATTTTAGAGGAGAAGCTTGGGAACGGCTGCTTTTTAGCTTGTATTCATTCCTGCATACATATTTTCACACTTAGGGGCAATTTAGCGTAGGTTTTGGGAAGCGGAAGGAAATAGGAGGACCCGGAGGAAACCCGTGAAGATGTGGGGTGAACACGTGAACCTTTACACAGACACAAACCCGAGCTCTGGATCAGATTGAGAAGCCTGGAGATGTGAAGTGCTACTGCAACCCATGTCACACTGTCCCAATATTATTATATATATATGAATATTCATATAATATAATATAATAATAAAATCTATAACATAATAAACATTTCTACTGAATGATCCAAGTGACCTGTTTGTCAGAATTGTATTTCTTACATCTTTTCTTCTTTGCTTCATTTAGTATTTTAAACACTGCAAAATGGTAAGATATCGATTCTACAGTTTAATTCTACAGAACACATTTATTTTTTTTTACACATTTTTTTTTGGTGTAAAAACTAGAGATCTAGAAAGAAACTAATCAGTAAATTCTATGAATTACAGGGGGTTGGTAAGAGGGTGAGAAAATATGTGGATCCGGAGTGTATAAGGTGTTCACATTGCAAACAATTGTAAATTGGTAATATGCTAATTAAGCAGGAGAACACACCAATGTTGAGCTAAAGCTCTTTCCTGCCCATAAGTGGACTCTACACGCTCTACCTGAAACAGCAGCTTGAACAGTGTGAACACAAAGTTAAACAGTTCTCACTGAAGTCATATATCATTCATATGGTTTATAACCTATTAATATATACCATTTCATATCATTCCAAATTAAAATAATGACTAAAAGGCTATGTCTGTGGCGATGTCTGTGTGTCTGTGTGGGTGTGGATGTGAATATATTTGGGTGAGGGTGTAGGCAAGGGGGTTTGCCCCTTCTTGTCTAGCGTGACATCCCTTGCTTTGTTCCCTCACACCTTCAGCGCACCTAATTAGCATCGGTCTGCGTCACAAAAGGCGTGATGACACACATGCTTCTCGCCCAGTCAGCCTCTTCTCGCTCTCTCGCTCTCTCTCCTCCCTCTCGCTGCCAATCTCCTTCCTCTCCGTTCGTTCACTTTAAGTATTTATGCACACATTTTATGCCCCTTCACCCCCTCCCTCCAACTAACATCACTCTACAGCAGCATCATTTGGCCACAGAGGCCAGTTGCTGTAGCAACGCCTCCCTCCGGAGATGGCTACCTTCCCTGTTGCCGTAGCAACCGGTTCCCTGTAGGATTCCAAATGAGCCATCTCGCTCTTGCTCTCTCTTTCATTTTCTAGCACGCTGTCTCTCTCTCTCTCACTCTCTCTCTCACACACACACACACAAACACACACTCTTTCTTCTTTTTCCATTCTAGGAGTGAATGAGAATGAGGTTTTGTCCTATTTTACATCGTGTGTGTGTGTGTGTGTGTGTGTGTTGGTGGTTAGTTGGTGGTGAGTATGCACACGAGTTAATTTGCATATTAAATCACAGACTGTAATCTAGAAGTGATTTACGTCATGAGTCATGAGTCACGTTGTTGTTGTTGTAACAAAAAAAAAGCATTACATTTGCTCTGCCTTATTTAGGCACTACACATTATTAGACTTCCTCATGTTCCCCCATCCGATGCTCCGACAAAGAGTGATAAACGATTTGAATTTCATTGTAAAATTTAAATTCTCTATCGAGGCCTAGCTGAAACAATACAGACATTGTAAGGTTTCAATGCAAGCACAGAAAATGTGATATACACAAATATTTGTTTATTAGTGATTATTGTAAAGTGGCTCACTTTAAAATCAACAAATCATCATTAGTTTATATTCAAAATATTTTGACTTTTAATGAGCTTGGATAATTGGTACATTAGATAATAGGTAAATCATGCAGGACAAAAATATCTTCCCATGAATCCCAATTTGAACGACTAAACCTCAATCTTAAGAATGTTTAAATATCTGTTATTAAACTAATTAAGCTAACTTTTATTAATATCTTTCTTGATTAGGAAATGGCTTCATATATTTAATAAGCCCCAAACTATGTTTAATGTCAGAGATTTATGCTACAAAATAATCTGAGTATGATTACACAAGTGTTCACAATTATGCATGAATGAAAATGATAATAGATTATTAAATTAAAATATAACAATATTCTTTGCACGGTTCATGGCTTAGTGGTTAGCACGTTCGCCTCACACCTCCAGGGTCGGGGTTCGATTCCCGCCTCCACCTTGTGTGTGTGGAGTTTGCATGTTCTCCCCGTGTCTCGGGGGTTTCCTCCGGGTACTCCGGTTTCCTCCCCCGGTCCAAAGACATGCAAGGTAGGTTGATTGGCATCTCTGGAAAATTGTCCGTAGTGTGTGTGTGTGCCCTGCGATGGGTTGGCACTCCATCCAGGGTGTATCCTGCCTTGATGCCCAATGACGCCTGAGATAGTTCGGATAAGCAGTAGAAGATGAATGAATGAATGAATGAATATTCTTCTGCCAAACCGACTCACTACCCTGGTATGCTGTGCTATAATCTAGTGCAAAAGGCAACAAACTGTATATTTTACTAACCACTATTCTAAAAATTAGATTGCTCCAGTATTAAAAGAAATCTTTAAGACTTTTAATGTAAATTAATGTACATTTTACATTAATTTACTGGCAGCAGATTTGTCAATAAAACACTAAAATTTACAGTAAAGTACTATAATATTTTTCATGTTATAACACTTAATCCGGCACATTTGCTCATTTGACTGATGCTTTTTTCCCCCCAAAATGCAAATGATAACAGATGCGGTATAAATCTGAGCTGAAAGTCAAGGACACAACCATGACAGATTGCTGGGATTTGAACCCAGACCTTAATCTGTAACTCAAAGCCTAACCCATGGAGTCAGCACAACTAGTTCCACTAACCTTCACTAGTTAAGCCACTGAACAAACTCACACTAAAAGATTACACTTGAATCAATACGGTTTGCTTGTGCTAGTTCACTAGCAGTCGTATAACTAGCCAGCTAGCTACTTGTGTTTAAATAATATGTAGCTCTCTCTAGTTAATTGCTAGAAAACAAGCTCATTTGCCAAAGGCAGACACAAATAGGATTACGCATCGACGTCTTTTGTATTTACGTTACGAGATTTAAACATATCAATGGCACAGCAAGATTTGCTTCCTTACTGCCATTTACTATGTTAGCTAGCTAGCTAGCAACACACGTTCTGCAGGGAAAGGTTTCCAGTTATCACATCACTCAGTCACAACACAGATTCAAGCTACTACCACCAAAGTTCAAAGATCAGACCAAACAGTTCAATCTGTATGTGATCTTTTGCATCATTACAACATTTGTTTGACTGTATATTTATAATCACACCCTCCAGTGTCACCCGTATGAGGATGAGGTTCCCCTTTGAGTCTGGTTCCTCTCAAGGTTTCTTCCTCTATCATCTAAGGGAGTTTTTCCTTGCCACTGCTGCCTGAGTCACCTCAGACTTACTCATTGGGGATTAATACATACACATTGTGAACTAAATCTATCTAATATTAATCTTAAATTTTGTATTCTATTTATTGTTATATTATTCTTTATATTAAAGGTGCCCTTCCACACAAAACCGTTTTTACTTGGATTTTTTGATATGTGTTAGGTCCATATGTGTTTGTGTTGTGTCGGGAATGTGAAAACGAACTGCTACCTCCCCGGTCAGTTCTAGCCACTTAAAAGAAATAAGGGGAGAAATCAGGTCAGTTGGAAAAGCTGGTCACTCTGACGTCAGAGTGACTGAGCTCATTACTATTCATGAGCTCTCCCACTTGAGACCGCGCCCCCAGAATTCGTGTAGCTCAGTGAGTTTCCTATACAGCAAGGATGGCTGAACGTCAACGGGCTTGTGAAGAAGCCGTTCTGCCGCAATTCAAGGTGATTGTAAACAAATTTCCTCTAGCCTAGGCTACTTATTGCGCTGGGTGAATGAATAGTCATGCTCTCGTATCCTAGCGGTTAGCCAATCGGAGCCAAGCAGCATAGCTCGTTTGAATATTCATGAGAACTGGCGCAAATCGAGCTGAGTCTTCCTGCAGGCTTTCTATACCACATTAGAATGGCTTGAAACAAGGTAACCAAGGCATTTTTTCCACAAAAAAATATGTTACAGAGTCCATGGTAAAGTTCAGACATTACCACAAAAGTAATGAAATACGTGTGGCAGGGCATCTTTAACGTTTTGTTCTATGTTTATGTTCTATAAAGCTGCTCTGAGACAATGTCAATTGTAAAAAACGCTATACAAATAAACTTGAATTGAAAAAACTTGAATTGAATTGTATACGATGAGTCTCCACAAATCTTGGGACCTTAATATCTAGTCATGCAATCTGCATGAGCGATCAGTTAGCCGTTTAAAAAGGAGGCGTTTCACTACAAAGTACAGCAACTTTAATGGGCTTCTCTAAAGTTCTATCAGGTTTAATGAAAATGTTACAAATGTATTTAGTGAATGGCTGCAATTCAAGATCTGCAGTTCAGGCTGTTTTATGATCAATATGCAGCTAATGGCACTGTGGCATCCTCACTCTGTCATGTAATGGATATTGTTTTCAAAATCCTTTTCCATTTTAAAAATCCCCCAGAACCTCGATCAGGATGAGCGACGGCTTCCGACGCACGAGCGAATCTACAATTCAAAAGCAAATATTTCAACAACCTAAAAACATCACCTCAAAACCTCCTCATGGGCTGCTTGATAAGTATTGAAAAAAAACATTATCTGACAGCTTTGTGCCTTGAAGAAATAAAAAGATTGTAAATAAATAAAAAGGAGAAAAACAGAAATCTTTGAACTCCTCGAATGCTACCAGATCACAATACGGGTGAACAACAGCTCTCTTTTTTTTTTTTAAACCACAAGAGAAATAAATGCAAAACCAATCCTAGTGCTTCCACAAAAATGCATAAGGTTTGCCTCCGTGAATTAAAGTGAAAACCTACGACATACGACGCACAAGATATGTGAATATGTTCATGATAAACTCTAATTGATCATGTTGAAGGGGGGCACGGTGGCTTAGTGGTTAGCACGTTCGCCTCACACCTCCAGGGTTGGGGGTTCGATTCCCGCCTCCACCTTGTGTGTGTGGAGTTTGCATGTTCTCCCCGTGCCTCGGGGGTTTCCTCCGGGTACTCCGGTTTCCTCCCCCGGTCCAAAGACATGCATGGTAGGTTGATTGGCATCTCTGGAAAATTGTCCGTAGTGTGTGATTGCGTGAGTGAATGAGAGTATGTGTGTGCCCTGCGATGGGTTGGCACTCCGTCCAGGGTGTATCCTACCTTGATGCCCGATGATGCCTGAGATAGGCACAGGCTCCCCGTGACCCGAGGTAGTTCGGATAAGCGGTAGAAGATGAATGAGTGAGTGAATGAATGAATGATCATGTTGAGCTTTAAAAGATGAAACTGGAAGGCTGCGACGCACCACGAGATACAGTAGATTCCTACTTCGTATTCATTTTTCTGTTGCCTGGAGCGGCGTAGTGATTTTCAGGCATATTATAATGGATAGCGCCATACTGAGCTTTCAAAAAAAACACTCAAACAGAGAAGAAGTAGACTCTTTGAAAGCATGAAAGCAATCAATGTGTGATCAATGCAAGTCTGGAAGAAAATGTTTTATCCTGAATTGACAATGAAGAATAAGATAGAGGAACACATTTGTGATCAATGTGCTTGTTTGTTGCTATGGATGTTTGCTGGGAACAATTAGAGTCCATTGAATGTATCATTGCGTTTTCCTGCCAATGGCATGGACACTGATGAGGTAAAATTGGCACTGAGGACCGACATGTACAGTATATATAGAGAAGCATGAAGAGGCAAAATGTGCAATGAATGAACCGAGGAAAAAAATGGAATGTAAGGAAAGGTGCGTTCGGTATGAAATCAGAATCAATTCTAATATTATTATATTAATGGTGTAGTCAGACTATAAAGAGTGGGAACGGAAGCATTACTAAGTCCGGCAAGGAAGAAGGAAGTGCTAAGGCTGTAGGAAAGCGAAGAGACAGACAACGTTTACTATTTATGTTTCATAAGATAACAAAGCAAGAGCATTAAAAATGGAAGCGCAAAGTCACAAAGATTTGAAGGATGACAAACACCACACAAGACAAAGGCGACGTGAAGATGTGGGGATGCAACAAGGGTAAGGGGGGAGCTAATAGGAGGAGCAGCTATCAAAGAAAAATGATGGAACAGAGCAAAGGGGGTGGGGGAGTGGGGGTGCTGGGGCGGGTGGTTAAATGACAGATGCTGGAATGAAGGTGAAGAGAGAAAAATCGATAAAAGGAGACACTGGAAAGAAGCTTGAAAATGTGAAAGATGCTAGAAAGAATGGATGGTAGGAAGAAGAGAATGGAAAAAAAGAATGGAAAAAAAATGAAACAAGGTTGAAAGAGAAAGATTGGGGAGATTGGAGGTAGTTAAATAATGCAAACCTTGAGGACAGTTTGAAGAGAGATGTCCCAAAGATTTGAAAGAGGGATGCTGGAAACAATCACGGGTGGTGGATAGAAAGGTTCTGGAAAGAATGAGGTTAAAAAGAAGAGTTCCGGGTTGGTGGAAAAAAAAAAGTGTGTCAGCAAGAAAGAAAAGTAGAAAGAAGAGGTGTGTTAGAAAGATCAATCATGACTGAATGAGGGATGTTGGGAAGATCTGAGAGAGTTGAAAAAGGAACGTTGGGAAGATTAAGGATGGTTGAAAGAGAGACACTGGCAACAGGGTGGGTGAGGGAGAGATTGCAAAAAAAAAAAAAAAAAAAAAAAAAAAAAAAAAAAAAGTGAATGAGAGAGGAACAGAATAGAACAGAAGCAGAATAGAAGAATGGGTTAAAAATGCTGGTAGGAAGAAGGGAGTGATGTTGAAAATGTTATGGATGTTTGATAGAGATGCTGAATACAACAGAGAAAGATGAATGATGAAAAGATGAAGGGGAATTGAGATGAAAGCGAGTTGAAGGAGTGATGCTGGTTGGTTGGAATAAGGGTGACTGAACAAGAGAGGTGGGGGATGCTGATGTAGGTAGAGGGTTAAAAGAGGGATGCTGGAAAGAACAATGGTACTTGAAAAAAGGGTTGCTTAAAAAGGCTGGTGGGTGAATAAATAAAGCTGGTGATAAACCGGAGGGTGAAAAGCTTAGAAAGACTCGACTAGACTAGACTAGACTAGACTAGACTAGACTAGACTAGACTAGAATGAAACAAAGGTTGGAAGAGGAGAACTCTGGATGGGTTGAAGATATGGGTTGAAATGGGGGTGCTGGCAAGAAGGAGGGGGGTATGGAAAGATGATGCTGAAAAACTGGGTTGAAATGAGATGCTGAAAAGAAGCACTGGGGTTTGCTGAAGAGATGCTGGAGAGGAAGTGATGGGTTGGAAAAGTGATACTGACAAAAAGGCGGAGTGGGAGGTTGTCAGATGGTTGTTGGAAAGTACAAAGGTGGTAGAACAGGAGATGCTGGCAAAAAAAAAAAAAGTAGAGATTTTTTTTTTTTTTTTGAAAAGAGGAATGCTGAAGGAGGGGAGTGCATGACAAGAATATCCAAGCTGATCTGACAAGAGAGGCTCTGGCCCTTTCCGAGGTCCTACATAATTAATGGAGATGCAGCAGCCTGTCGTCTTTTTTAAGCATTCTGTCTGTGTGAGTCACACCCATAACTATGCCACACAGCTCCTCTGATGCTGATGATGGGAGCCTTACTGACAGATGAAGGAGGAGAGGAAGGTCGAGAGGAAGAGCTACCTCATTTTATTCCTAACACCTGGCTACCCTGGAGACACTGCAGGACCTCATCATCACACCCAGAACTCCAGAACCATTTGTGTATCTAGCTGCCCAACTGTTCATTATTTAGGGCTATCTGGTTCCATTTTAGTGCTAATATGAAAATTAGAAGTAAGGGATTGAAAAAAAAATTGCAATGCTCTGAGGCAAGAATTTCTACGTTTGCATGTTCAACATCCTTAATGTTTTAAATCTTGTCGCATTGTTGGTCTATTAACCTCATAAAGAATATGATGAATATGATTCAGTTCAGTTCACAGCCACTTAAGAGGCATCAAGACAGTGTACATTTATTTTGATTAATAAGAATAGCCCGTTTACGTACCTGAGAAACCTGACTCTGAACACAAGTAGCTTTCCCCATGGAAATATTGAAGCAACATTAAAACCGTAATATGTAGCACAATGTCACTATGATTGAGGATGTTTGAGATAAGAACGTTGAAAACAAAGGGGATTCTGGAAAGAAAATGTTAAAAAGAAAACAAAAAAAAATGGTAGAAAGAAGAGGGGTGTTGAAAAGGCGGCATTGGGTAGATTGGAGATAGATGAAAAAAGAGATGGGAAAATTATTGATAGTTGAAAGATGGATGTTGGGCAGAATAAGGATGGTTGGAAAAGGGATGTTGGGAAAAATAAGGATGGTTGAAAGAGGAATGTTAGGAAGATCGGCGAGCTTTGAAAAATGGGATGTTGGGAAAAATTAGGATGGTTGTAAAAGGGATGTCGGGAAGATTTGAAACAGTTGAAAGAGGAATGTTGAGGATTGGTGGTCGTGGAAAAAGGGAATGATGGAAAGATTCATTCATTCATTCATCTTCTACCGCTTATCCGAACTACCTCTACCGAACTATCTCAGGCGTCATCGGGCATCAAGGCAGGATACACCCTGGACGGAGTGCCAACCCATCGCAGGGCACACACACACACTCTCATTCACTCACGCACTCACACACTACGGACAATTTTCCAGAGATGCCAATCAACCTACCATGCATGTCTTTGGACCGGGGGAGGAAACAGGAGTACCTGGAGGAAACCCCCGAGGCACGGGGAGAACATGCAAACTCCACACACACAAGACGGAGGCGGGAATCGAACCCCCAACCCTGGAGGTGTGAGGCGAACGTGCTAACCACTAAGCCATGGAAAGATTGGTTATATTTAAAAAAGAAATATTGGGAAGATTTGAGAGAGTTATAAGAGGAGAAGTCACTGAAGTCTGATGTAAAAAAAGAAGCAGAATAGAGGATGGGGATAAAATAGAATGTCAGCATGAAGAAATGAGTGATGTTAAAATATTAATGACAGATGCTGAATATGACAGACTGGTGAAAGGGTTAAGGAGTAACCTGACTCTGAACATAAGTATCTTTACCTATGTAAATACTGATGCAACTGTTATATGTAGAGCAATGGGTTTTTTTACACATTTTTATCCACCTCACAAGATGCATAACAGTTAACCGGAGTTAAACTGACAAGAAAATATTGCTGTGATAAAAATGTAAGACTGCCAAAGAAAGTGGAACAGCTTTCACCTTTTGTACTTCATGCTTCAGAAAATTACAGTGTCACACTACAGCTAATGTTTGCTCTGTCTGTAGGAGTACAAAATACCAGACTTCAAACTTCTAAATCTGTTAAATAATTTTAATTTGGCTTGATTGTAAAGCACGTTAAAAACCCTATTCGAAGCAAACCTTAACTCTCCTTAACATGCTCAGGAGCAAATGTGAGCTTTGTCAGTCTTTACCAGAGGTGGGAGTAAGTCACACATGTGCAAGTCACAAGTAAGTCTCAAGTCACAAATGTCAAGTCAAAGTCAAGTCCAGTCTTTTATTAATATTTGTCAGGCAAGTCTCAAGTCTCTCATTTGCGACTTAAGTATGACTCGAGTTAAGTCTTATGACTCGAGTCCCCCATCTCTGAGTCATTTAACTCAAGTCCGTGTCAAGTCTCGAGTCATGAATATCAAGTCAAAGTCAAGTCCAGTCTTTTATTAATATTTGTCTTTCAAGTCTCAAGTCTCTCATTTGCGATTTAAGTATGACTCGAGTCAAGTCATATGACTCGAGATCCCCATCTCTGAGTCATTTAACTCAAGTCCGTGTCAAGTCTCGAGTCATGAATATCAAGTCAAAGTCAAGTCGAGTCTTTTATTAATATTTGTCAAGCAAGTCTCAAGTCTCTCATTTGCGACTTAAGTATGACTCGAGTTAAGTCATATGACTCGAGTCCCCCATCTCTGAGTCATTTAACTCAAGTCCGTGTCAAGTCTCGAGTCATGAATGTCAAGTCAAAGTCAAGTCGAGTCTTTTTTTAATATTTGCCAAGCAAGTCTCAAAGTTGCGACTTAAGTCTGACTCGAGTCAATTCATATGACTCAAGTCCCCCATCTCTGGTCTTTACATTTACAGCATTTGGCAGACGCCCTTATCCAGAGCGACTTACATCATCTCATTTTTTAATGAGCAATTGAGGGTTAAACAGTGGCAGCTTGGTGGACCTGGGATCAAACTCACAACCTTCCGATTGGTAGCCCAACACCTTAACCACTAGGCTACCACATGCAAAGACTTTACATTTCTTTAAATTTCTAATGGCTAACACACCACCATGGGAGCCACTGGGGGTTTATGGGGCATTTACAAGGAAATGACAATCAATGGATGACATCAGTTGCAAACATTGTACTGTACTGCAAACATGATCATGAATTAAATAATCATGAATAAAGCGACATGTTGTGAAAACTAGGTTTTATATTTGTTTTTATATTTAGCTGAAACAATTAAGACTGCTCACTGGAGTCTACTGAACATACCGTTGCATTCTTGCCTGTGGCGTGTTGACATAGACTGGAGAGAATTTGCATACAACAGAACTGCATACGGAGAAGCATGAAACGAGAAACTGAAGTGATTGACCTGGGAGAAGAATGGAAAAGCTGTAGTCTGACTGAGAAGACAGATATAAATAAATAAAATGAAGGCACAGGAGTTCCATTGAACTAGAGGAAGCTAGAGGAAGAGCACTGGAATAGTAATAAGTGCCAGGTTACATAGAGAGATGATAGACAGACAAGCATTTGAAATGGTTCACAGAGGTTCCTATAGACTGAGCAGTTTACTTAACCAGGACCCCTGACTTCCACGACTTCCTCGATTGTCTGGGTTTGTTGGATTTTCGGTTGCATAATAAATCAGACGAAGCAAAGTGTAATTTTGAGGTTATCTAATCTAAAAAACTAAATGTACCTACTGCAAAGACTTTGTTTTGTTCCTCATGCAAACGTTACAACTTATTCGGTTCATAAATTGTCAGCTGATAACCACTCACTCATCTTCTACTGCTTATCCGAACTACCTCGGGTCACGGGGAGCCTGTGCCTATCTCAGGCGTCATCGGGCATCAAGGCAGGATACACCCTGTACGGAGTGCCAACCCATCGCAGGGCACACACACACACACACTCTCATTCACTCACGCAATCACACACTACGGACAATTTTCCAGAGATGCCAATCAACCTACCATGCATGTCTTTGGACCGGGGGAGGAAACCGGAGTACCCGGAGGAAACCCCCGAGGCACGGGGAGAACATGCAAACTCCACACACACAAGGTGGAGGCGGGAATCGAACCCCCAACCCTGGAGGTGTGACGCGAACGTGCTAACCACTAAGCCACTGTGCCCCCAGCTGATAACCAAATAACATGCAAATATCCAAACACAGTTCACATACACTCAAAAATCAATTAACTAATTTTAATTCACTTAAAACAGGTTTTCCTCTTAAAACAACTCCCAAAACAGTGTCTAAGACTTTTTCAGTCGTCTTTCCAAGTCCTGCTCTATTTATTACTGTATCTGTGATGTATTTGCAGCCAAGGATTTAGTCTGTCTTGCCATATGTTAAGTCAGACAGGTAGTCATTTAACTGTGTGTTATTCATTTGCAAAGTAATTAACACCTGACATAGAAATTCTAAGACTTATTTACATAATAACTCCTGGTATATTGCAGTATATTACAGCACACAGCATGTGCAGTAGTGGATCCAGAAAGCTCTGCGTGAACAGAATTGAAATTACAATATATTCACATCGAGGCTAACAACGTCCTTTAAGGTATATACATTATTAGTGTCTCAAAGGAAACGAGCATCGGCAGCATTAGTGCTACGTTACGCACACTTATACAGTTAAATTCTACATTCTGATAGATTCTGAATGGTCAGAAGGTGTTTTTACATTAATGACGGCATTAAAGCCTTTTTTTATATGAGCTGTTATACTCCACTGTGTGTTGTGACATGACAAAGAAATTCACTGGTGAAAACAACAAAACAAGGTAATTACATTTTTGTTCTCATAAATAAATAAATAAATAAATAAATTTATATATATATATATATATATATATATATATATATATATATATATATATATATATATATATATATATATATATATAAATTTATTTATTTATTTTTCTCTTATTATTTCCAAGTGAAGAAACAACTGTTTCATGTTTCCAAGCATTACAGGTAAGTATAAATGGATGAAAAATATAATGAGCTATTCTTTAATAAATAAATAAATAAATGTAATTAGTCAAATCGTTGTTTTGTAATACGATTTAATAATCATGTGAAAGGAAACTGAAGTGTTGCTTTCCTAAGCAGAGAAGGAGAAAATATCACAATTTTAGACATTAAATGATTTTACTCATTTACTCAGTAATTCTTTTTTGTATTATTGATATTTAGCTTATATCTCTTGACCCAGGTTTATAATCGTCTTATAAAAATTCAATTCCCTTCAATTCAAAGTTATTTGTATAGCACTTTTAACGATGGAGATTGTCTCAAAGCAGCTTTACGGAACATAAGAAATATTGCAAAAAGTACAGAAAGGTTAACATTATACAAAAGTTCAAGATTAATATTAGACTTGTACTTAAATGAGAGGAACCAGACTCAAAAGTGAACCTCATCCTCATTTGGATGACACTGGAGAGTAATCTAAGAGCTATCACAAACTCTTCACTGTGGCCTAGGAACATGGCCACCATGGACTTACACCCTTCTGATTATGTTCACATAGGCTGAATTATATAACGTTACCAAGCCATTATATTACTTGTTAACCTGGTTATTGTATATTGTGTTTTCTCTGTTCTTGACTATAATTTTGCCTACTTTCTCTTTTGCTCCTATTTTATTTAATTTCTTTAATAGTACAAATTTTGTGACTACTTTTTTTTTCAATTGAATAAAAGTGTGTATGAAGTGGAGTCAGTAATGAAACGAAATAACACTGAATTCAGACAAGTTTGAAATTTCAAACGTAGTTGAAATTAAGTTCGTGTCACGTTTTTAACATAATCTGAAGATCAGAATAAATTACCGTTTACGGTCGTCGCAGTTCGAGTCTGTGAGCAATTGGACTCTACTGTTCTTACAAATAAGCGTGTCGTGGGTATAAAATAATAAGGTTAGTGCCATAAGGATTTGTACGCTTCTCTGTTATGGAACAGGGTCACAGTGAACGATGTACAGAATTTAAGAAGTGCCTAAAAAGAAAGTCTTCATAAAAATGAATACAGATTGACTTTGATGAAAAAAATGCTAAACAGTTAAGTAGAGGTCCATTAGGATCCTTGCCACATACAGCATTCCACATCATCTGTTAAACATCTATTATAGAAAGCCTATCTAATATCTCCTGGCATGTAAATGTTCCACTCTTCTGTCATGAGTGCTGAGTGTAACGCTATCGCTGTGTAATCAATGTGTGCTGTACAGAAAGCACATCTCCAGACATTTCTTCCCTCAGGCCTGTTATCTCCCAGCAGCCCCCCCGTGAATGTACGGCAATCTCTGACAGTGATGAAATGGGCCACGTCCCCCGCCCCGGGCCGTGAGGTTTAGGATTTCTCTAATGCTCCTTCTTGCGCTTCTCTTTTTTCCACCCTTCATTTTCTCGCTCACATCTCTTCTGGACTGCATCTTTCATGTAATCTCCCAGAATCTGTCATAATTTCTAGGACGATTATAACTATATAGACTAGAATTAGCTCCAGCCTCAGTGGTCATAACTCAATTCTTAAAGTGTTTGCGGCAAATCTAACGTCAATTTTTTTTTATTATTATTTTTGTGAATTCTACCGAAAGATTCTCCTTGCTCTATTGCCCCCCTGTCTCAATCACGTCTCTATCGGTTTCTCTTCTATGAAATCTTATCTACCCCTCGCAACCCGTTATTAACTTCCAAAGGCTGTCTGATTGAGGCTTCCTACAGGGAAGAAGTAAACCTTTGATTCCCGGTTCCTCGGTTTCACCCCACGGCTTCGCAAACCCAGAGCAAGAACAGCTGCCATTTTATAAGCTTAATACCCGGCAAAGTAAAGCCCAGCATGCACGACTGAATTGTGCACACAGCGCATTGCCCCACCAAAAATCGCCTGCACCTGATAAACGCTCTTCTGGAAAGATAGATGAATAGATGAACGAAGACACGCTCTGCCTGGAGCAGTAGCCTGCTGCCGGTCTGCATGCTTTCATTTACACAATCCCTCACATTTGACTAGTAAATCCGAGGACGGACCTGTGAACATGTACATATTTATTTTCAACCTATTTGCTTGACCCTATATTCATCATTACCATTTGTGCAGCCAGACCCAATGTCTTTCAGCACTAAATACAGTAAACAATCATAACTAGGCTTTTTACAAGAGATAAAAAGCCTAGTTAAGAGATTTTTCCACATCCCTACATCACCAGTATTCAGAGCATGTACAATGAGGACTTAGCGCTGTAGTTTGACCAGCAGTACAAACAATTTCAGAAAAGTCCTATATAAAAGATACAGTGTGAGAACTGTACATATGGAGTGGAGTTTGAGTAAAACAGAGATGTGTCTCAGTTATACACGATTCTGTATTAAAAAAAAACATTTTTCTTGTCATTATGACATTATCTCAAGTTGGTAGCATTATTGATTCCAGCACCGACGGTTGCATAATATGTCAAGCTGAAATGATTGTTATGGGCTGTAAATACACTCACAAAACTATGCAATGGCATTTAAAGCCAACCTTAATTTACAAATAAATATTAAATCTTTTTATCAAAGCCAGAAAATGGAATTTCCTTCAGTTTGGGTTCTGCATGTGTTCAGCAGTGAAGGTCTTTGTCATGTCTCATGACTCATAAAAGGTAGACACTCATGCTTTACGAATTTGTAGTATTTCTTTTTTTAACTTAACCTACTAGAAGCAATATATTCATAGAAAATCTTGTCTATAAATAGAATTGAATTATAGAACGTGTTACAGTTTTTTTTGTAATATAAAATATTATATATATATATATATATATATATATATATATATATATATATATATATATATATATATATATATATATATATACACACACACATTTACTTATTTGCCTAGTAGTTTCTTGCAAATGATTGCAACAAACAAACAAACAAACAAAAAATTAACAATGATTTGTGGTTAAATATATATTTATCTTTTTCTTGCCAGTCTATAATTAAGAAATTTACCCATTTAGTTTTTTTTTTAGAAATACTTAAGAATAATTAACCTAAAATTTGTATAAAAACAATAAACACAAACATTTCTGAACAACAGTAACTTTTCAAGCTTCTAAAAATATCACTGCAATCATAATAATATTCATGCAATATTTAGAACTAAAGATGTAATCACATTAAAATGTCTTCATAAAATATTTTGTTACAGTATTAATGACTGAAAAACATTATCAACATAATCCTGGACCAACAGTAACTGCTTACATACAGTAAGTCTGTCCAAAGAAAGACTCTCTGTCCTCTCTCTCTTATTGCCTTTCCCTGTTACCCCTACATCTCTCTCTGTCCTCTCTCTCTTATTGCCTTTCCCTGTTACCCCTATCTCTCTCTCTCTCTCTCTCTCTCTCTCTCTCTCTCTCTCTCTCAGACACACACACACACACACACACACACACACACACACACACACACACACACACACACACACACACACACACACACAAATATATAAACAATTTCATGATCTCAATTATTGGTAAATATATACAGGACTTTTTAGCACAATATACTGAGACAATGCAAAATAATAATGTGCACTGGATCACGTGCTATTTTCTATGCTGCTGAATAACGTGGAAGGGAATAAATATTGATATAACTTTTAAACCTAAGTCGAAGCTGAATACTGCCCATTCATTGTACGTGTTGATAAACTTTTATAAACTCCTTCACAGGGAAATAAGAGTGTCACTGTGATGTACTGTAAAAATGGTAATAAACGATAAACGGTAACACCAGCAGCAATGTCTTACTGTGATCCTTCTGTAGATTAAATGATACTTTAATATCAGCTTTAAATACAACAGTTATTGGTCTTTTGGTCTGTTATTTAACCGCTAGTTTTTATTTTTAAAGTATATAATCGAGTAATTATGCTGAGTATTCAGTAACTGCAGTAACGGAACAGCCACAAACCCAAAACCCTGAGTAAATTAGTCGAGGCATCATTTCATCTTCCTAAATGTACACAAACGAGCGCTGTCACGATGAGCAGCCTTGATTCTCTATGAATGCCTGATAACGCAGGAGCGGCTACGTGAGAGAGAAGGGAGCAGAGACAATGAGCCGAGTCGACGTGTTTCATGCCCCGTGGCCCATGCACATGGCAGTGCACAGTACACTGAAAAACATTAGCGAAAACTTGATTATCCCCAGCTCAGAAATTAATTAAATGAGAAAGTGGAGATCTGGTGGGGCTCCTGCTCTCCTATCTGTTTCAACAAATACTCTGCCCTCCAGCTACATCTGCCAGGGACAGCAAACTGCTGAGAAAGTATTGCACATGCAGGACAATTAAGCAATTTAACCCTTCAGTCACATTTCTTCCTATTGCTGATTACCAAGGCTTTAATCCCATACATCTTTCCAACTACGTTGTCTAGACCTGAGCAAGCGTTCCTGTAAAGCCTTGGATTTGTTGATTCTTTCTCATCTAAGTCCTCGGCATGTCAATTAAGCTTTTTTTTAACAACCAAGGTCACTGAATTGTGTGTTGGAAGTAAATAACAGCAACTGGAAGAACTTAGAAGCAGATGAAGATATTCCTTTCCGTATAGCTTTGTTTCTCAACACCATGAATCTGTAGACTCTATTTGAGTTGAACAAGGCATTGAAAGTTTAATGCTTGTGGCAAACAATTCGACAATTCGGCAAACAATAACATTTGATGCTTTCATTAAAGTATACAGCCTGAGGAACAGACTCTGGATCAACTTGCACATGCTCAGTTGTCTCAATGGAAAACATGCGCAAGCCAGCTGGCTCGAGCAGCATGAAGGCAGTAACCTAGCCAGTAGCTAACTACCTAGCATAGAAGTTGTTCAATTTAACGCCGAGTCATTCTAAACTGTACAATATCGAAGCTTTAGATACAGCAATAGATGTTCAACTTAACCTCAAATTATAAATATTCTTCACTCTCTTTACTTTTCTTACTCAGAACTCAACTTCCACCACTTCTTCAAGTTCATCCAGTCAGGCTTTGATTGCGTCTGTGCCACAAAGTCATTTTCCATGTCATTTTTTTGACGACGCACGACAACCGTTATCGGAAACAAAGAAAAATTCTGGTATCGTGACAACCTTAATTCATTTTAGAGACTGTAATAATGAATGAGGGTTGGAATGGGGGTGAAAACAATTGCCATGACTCATGCTCTGTACAAACAAAACTCTATTGTACCGTAGAAGTAGGAGCAGCTGGTATAAGCGGAGCTAGGCACTTCAATTGCCTCCAAAATAAAAAAAAATAAAAAAAAAATACAAAATGTAGACTTTTGCAGAACCATAAATAACAGCATATCAGAATTTTCCCTGACTTTATAAAACAGCTGCTGTTTACTAGCTCGTTATCCTTACTCATGTGTTCATCAGTAAATTTCCACACACTTTTCCTTTACGTCCTTCGTGATACAGCACAAATGTTTGTTTCGCTAATAAATCTTGCTCAGCTAATGAATGAATGCAGCTTTTGCAGAGAGAGAACAAATGGAGAGAGAAAGAGAGATATAGAGATAGAGATAGAGAGAGAGAGATAGAGAGAGAGAGAGAGAGAGAGAGAGAGAACAAAACTCATTTGTGAAGTTCCAGATTGTCAGAAAGGATGTTCTAGTTTAATGAAACAAAAAAGTCATTATGGTATTATGTCCCTTCTGCATAGTCATATATTGTTCATGTTACTACAAATAATGAAGCTAGTAGTTGTACAGATTTCTGTTATGACTTTAATCATTTACCTATTTCATTTTTGTTGAAATTTTACCCTCAATTTAAATACATTTTTAAATGTTTTCACTTCAGATCCTGTGGTACTTATTTTAGTTTTAGTCTAAACTGAGTTAATAAAAAAAAAACCAGCAA
>NC_083474.1:17145608-17203108 GCF_030014155.1 Tachysurus vachellii
ATGCAAGTGGAAAGAGGGAATGCTCTAAAAAAATAAATAAAATACAAATTAAAAAAGAAAAGTGATGGGGTTTTTATAGGATGCACATGGGTGTCATGACCAGGTGTCCACTTACTTTCAGTCATATGGTGGATGTATTAGAATCATTTCATGCTGAATGGTAGCATTTGTAATTATAAAGGTCATTTATTCACTTTTTTGTGCATGCTGGTTTTGGTGAGTAATTCTGCTCAGGCATTGTCTTGCGTGAGAGAGCCACCTATAGGAGTGTGTGTGTGTGTGTGTGTGTGTGTGTGTGTGTGTGTGTCTGTGAGGGAGAGAGAGAGAGAGAGAGAGAGAAAAATAGAGAACAGAGAGAGATGTAGGGGTAACTGGGAAAGGCAATAAGAGAGAGAGGACAGAGATAGATGTACTGTAGGGGTAACAGGGAAAGGCAATGAGAGAGAGAGAGAGAGAGAGAGAGAGAGAGAGAGAGAGAGAGAGAGATGTAGGGGTAACAGGGAAAGGCAATTAGAGAGAGAGGACAGAGAGTCTTTCTTTGGACAGACTTACTGTATGTAAGCAGTTACTGTTGGTCCAGGATTATGTTGATAATGTTTTTCAGTCATTAATACTGTAACAAAATATTTTATGAAGACATTTTAATGTGATTACATCTTTAGTTCTAAATATTGCATGAATATTATTATGATTGCAGTGATATTTTTAGAAGCTTGAAAAGTTACTGTTGTTCAGAAATGTTTGTGTTTATTGTTTTTATACAAATTTTAGGTTAATTATTCTTAAGTATTTCTAAAAAAAAAACTCAATGGGTAAATTTCTTAACTATAGACTGGCAAGAAAAAGATAAATATATATTTAACCACAAATCATTTGCGTGAAACTACTAGGCAAATATGTATATATATATATATATATATATATATATATATATATATATATATATATATATATTTATCATATATATATATATATATATATATATATATATATATATATATATTACAAAAATACTTTATCACGTTCTATAAGGAAAATTATTTCAATTCATTTCTACTTAGAGACATTTCTATTTACATATGAGCTACGACCCAGTTTGCCTTTTTTTGTTGTTGTTGTTTTTGTCTTTAATATGTATGATTCTCATGCTGGAAGTCGACATCTACAAATCGTTTACAATCGACGTTTGCAAACACCAATTTTGATCGGATTCAAGCACGATAAAAAAAAGACCAGAAAAGCACAGAGCCACAGGGGGGCAGTCAAGATATATCCATGAGCTTTTGGGCATCTTTACATGAGATCTATAGCTTCACACCTCCAGTCTGTGCAGGAGACACTGGGAAAGGAAAGATGAGGTTTTCTTAAAGCTTTGAGCTAATCAGGAACCTGAATTTAATCCAGTCAAACTGATCTGGGGAAATCTACAAGAGAAGCTCCTGGTTTCATTCAATATTTATTTATGTTTTGATTATCAGGACTATTTAAACGTGAATTATGTAAATTTAATAAATTGTACAGAAGGCCATGTGACAATAATACATACGAATGGTAAAGTAGCTTTTTAAAAGCGAAATATTTAATAAAGAATTTAACAAAAGGATGATTTAATCATTTGCAAGTCACTCTTCCTTACTAGCCCCTGTAAATATGCATTAGGCTCATTCAAATACTTGCTCAGTTTTAGTCATGTTTTAAAAACAAATCACAAACAAACAAACAAACAAACACATTTCAGATAAGATAAGCAAATATATAAAAAAATGCAAATATATACAAAAATAGAGACATAATATAGTATACAGTATATAAACAACGCAATGTATAAATACAAAGAAGAAAAAAGAGACCACGAGTAAGTAGTTACACTAACAGACATATTGCATGGTTTTAAAATTTCTGTTATTGCACATGTGTAAAATACTTTGTTATTGTTATTACATTTACATTTACATTTACAGCATTTGGCAGACGCCCTTATCCAGAGCGACGTACATAAGTGCTTAAATCTCTAACATTGAATACATTAGTGCTGGCTCACTAAGTTACATACTTAAGATACCATGAGTTTAAAACATTTGTTCAAAGTTACAATGAAAAAGTGTCAATGGTGTTTTTTTTTGTTTTTTTTTTGTTTTTTTTATTAAATGCGAAAGATAAGGAAAGAAGTGCTAGTTGAAGTGTTTCCTGAATAAGTAGGTCTTCAACCGCCACTTGAAAATAGCCAGTGACTCAGCTGTCCGGACCTCTAGGGGAAGTTCGTTCCACCACCTTGGTGCCAGTACAGAGAAGAGTCTTGTAGTATACTTGCCTCTTAACCTGAGAGATGGTGGAACCAGTCGAGCAGTGATTATTATTGCAGTTAAACAGTAATAACAGTGTGTATTATGGTGACTGGTTCACTGGGAGCAGCTTTGATTGTACAGTCTAATAGCAGCAGGGAGAAAAGACTGTGTCTGTGTCGCTCCTTCAGACATTTAGGATGTAACAGTCTGTCACTGAAGGAGCTGCTCAGAGATGAAACCGTTTCATACAGGGGGTGAGAGTCGTTCTCCAACAATGATGATAGTTTTGCTACCATCCTTCTTTCTCCCACCTCCTGTACAGTGTCCAGAGGAATCCCCAGGACTGAGCTGGCCTTCCTGATCAGCTTGTCCAGTCTCTTCATATCTGCAGTAGAGATGCTGCTGCACCAACATAACACACCACAGAATATGGCTGAGGCCACCACAGAGTCAAAAAAGGTCTTCAGTAGCTCTCCCTGCACTCCAAAAGACCTTAGTCTCCTCAGCAGAAAGAGTCTGCTCTGCCCTTTCTTATAGATGAGGTGCACTGGGAATTTTTTGTTTGTTTGTTTGTTTGTTTGTTCTTTACGTGCACAGTAAACAAACCTTTGTATAAGAATAGGTGTTGATCTTTATATGTATATAAAATGTATAAAAAATAATGTTAAAATAAAATTACATGTATATAAAAGGTACAGTGTAAATACTGTGAAAAAGCTTACTGTTTATTTTTCTATATATACACACACACATACAGTACACACGCGCACACACCCACATACACTCACACATACTGTACACACACATACTGTACACACGCACACACACCCACATACACTCACACATACACACACACACACACACACACACACACACACACACACACACAAGTTCTCCATGGTGTTATTTTTTCCTGTAAATGAACCATTAAATGTGGCTTTAAGAAAGTCTCCATAATGATATTGTTTGTAGTGTTTGTAAGTACACATATGTGCAGATATATTATATATTATACACACAGACACACACACACACACACACACACACACACACACACATGTGCATTTATGTATATAAAATACAAATGAAATGATGAAATAAACGGAAAGACAAGCAAAAGCCTGAAAAAAGACAAAAGGAGTCTGTAGAAACAAAATAAGCCCAATTTTGTGACAATAATAACAACAATATATTATTTGTAGATCGTTGTGAAACACTGTCACATGCATTCCTGTCTATTTATACAATGTGCTTGAGTTTCAGTGTTTGTTTCATTTCCGGTGTGGTGACGCGGTGACGCAATGACGCCCCGACACCTTTGCTATTCTACAGTAAAACAGATACACAGAGAATCCTGTAGCTGTGTTCAGGTGTTCATCCTGTCGGAAACCGACACAACACCACGGAAGACAACTGTAACGTCCAAACAGCACTTTTAAACAGTCAGCTTACTTTCTGGTGAACTTCTTTTCCCTCAGAGGACCAGTTGGATTATTCAGTCATTTTGTCTGCGGGTTTGTGTGGAAGAGGAACTTTACCTTGTGGTGTTTACAGAACACAACTCTGCCATGTCTACAGTGTATAAACCCGTGAGTCCATCCGAGTCATTTATTTACGTCTGGGTTCCATTTATGTTTGTTTTCTTTTCCTTAAACTACATTTTGCCAGCTGTGATCGTATGTGATATTGTGGGTGGAGTGAATGTCCTCAGGCAGCAGGTCACTTAAGATGAGCAGAGTGAAAAAAGTGCAACGGTTTTGTTTTATTTTGCTGAATAACACTATTGTTTTTAATGTTTTTATTTTACAATAAAACGTTAGACTGCAAACGCCTGTTTTATGGACTTCTGTGCTGTTTAGAAAATTATACATTGTCAAAGACAAGAACGATTCCCAGTGGAATGGCAAATGATTCCCAGTGGAATGGCAAATGATTCCCAGTGGAATGGCAAATGATTCCCAGTGGAATGGCAAATGATTCCCAGTGGAATGGCAAATGATTCCCAGTGGAATGGCAAATGATTCCCAGTGGAATGGCAAATGATTCCCAGTGGAATGGCAAATGATTCCCAGTGGAATGGCAAATGATTCCCAGTGGAATGTCAGAATGATTCTGTGAAATGCCAAAATGATTCCCAGTGGAATGGCAAATGATTCCTAATGAAATGCCAAAATGATTTCCAGTGGAATGCCAAAATGATTCCCAGTGGAAAACCAAATGATTCCCAGTGGAATGCCAATGCTAAAATGATTCCCAGTGGAGTGCCAAATGATACCTAATGGAGTGCCAAAATGATTCCCTTGGAATGCCAAATGATTCCCAGTGGAAAGCCAATATGATTCCCAATGGAATGCCAATATGATTGCCAATGGAATGCCAATATGATTCCCAATGGACTGCCAAATGATTCTCAGGCAAATGCCAAAATGATTCCCAGTGGAATGCCAAATGATTCCCAGTGGAATGCCAAAATAATTCCCAGTGGAATGCCAAAATGATTCCTAGCGGAATGCCAAATGATTCCTAGTGGAATGCCAAATGATTCCCAATGGAATGATAAATGATTCCCAGTGAACTCCGGTTTATCTGTTAAACAGAGTTGCTCCTCTTTGCATCTCCAACAACCTTCACTCTACTAGGAAGGCTTTCTTCAAAATGTTGGAGTGTACCTATGGGAATTTGAACTCATTTTGCACCATATCGACATTCCAGTCCATGCCAAACATGTTCAGGTTAATAGAGGTCATCACTCAGTGCACACCACTGGAGTTCTTTAACACCAAAGCATGTCTTCATGGACCTTGCGTATTTTTTGAAAAATAACCCCAGACTATTATCTTTCCTCCAGTAAACATTACTGTTGGCACGGTGAATTCGGTAGTGTGGCTATCCATTACAGGGCACCATGCACATATTTGCACCTAGGGCCAATTTATTATGTGGCCAAGCCACTGACAGGTATGACTTTGGGGGGTAGGAGGAAAGTCATGAACCTGGAGGAGACCCACTGGGGCATGAGGACAATTTTGAGAAAACATGAGAATGCACCTTTCCTAGTTAATGTTTGGATTTATTTTCATGCATCATCACTTTTGTCTTCAGTCGATAATAGCTGCAGACGCATCTCAGATCACTCTGCTACAAATGTACCTAGTGTTTAATAGTTTTCCCTTCAGTTTTTTTTCTTTGAAAACGTTGCTAGTTATTTAAAATATCACTGGAAAAGTAAAAACTTTAATGAACCGATTTCAAGAGACATAAAACGTAATATAGGTTGAATAATTACTACATCAGGATGTGCTGTTATGGGAATATAATCAATAGTGGGGTGATAATAATATTGTCTTATGTATAAAAATAATCGATAATTGGGCCTGAGGTAAAGTTCATTAGTTCACTATAACAGAAAATCCCAGAATGTTTAATAATGTTTTATTTATCGCAACTAGAAGCAGTTGTTCCCTCTCCAGCCTTTTTTTTTTTTATATATATATCTTACAAAGTCAATAAGGCAAAAATTACTTGTCATGTTACTGCAGAACTGAAAAATACAAAGATTTAATTTTACAGCTTTACATCTGACTGTTACGAAGCACTGACACCGGAGGCTCCGTCTGTTAAGCGTCTTTTCAGAAAATCGGTTGATTTCGGCAGAATTTGTTGTTGTTGCTGTACTTGTACCTGTAGAACCAATATCCAGTACTGCTAACAAACCTGTTGTTGTAGACACCCAATCAACACAGAATCATGTTTGGACCAATCAGATTTGAGAATTTGTTTCAATGAAATGAGCCTTTAAAAAAATAAAACTGGAGATAAATGGTGCCTAATGAGTATTATGTTTGTATAAACACTTTTGCGACACATGGTATTGTGTATCGGTGAAGGATTTTAAAGTCAGCTCTTGTGGCGCTGCCATGTAATTAACATTAACCTGGACATACTCTAGCCTGCCTGTTATGTGTTCAGGAGCAAATAAACCACTAATAGTCTATGCGAGAAGCAATAAAGCTCTGAGTCAGCATGTTGTGTAAGAATGCATTGTGACCTGCTTGGTATAGTGTAAATAAATGGCACACCTAAGTGCCCTAATTAATGAGGTATTTGAAAGCCGAGTCAGTAATAACGCAAGCAAAAGAGTGACTGAATTTGTGTGTTTTGATATTAATTCCTTCTGTCGAGTGAAGTCTCTGACGGAGCGAGGTGACAGATGCGAGACGTTTGATCGTATACGTTCGGTACGTCTCCGAAGCTGGCATGGAGGATTGTTTGTGAGTGCGTTTATGTGTAAATAGGATGTGTGTGTTGTTGAGCCAGATTTTCTAGTCTGTAAAGAGAAAGCAAGCAGGTGTTTTGCACAGGACGAGCGGTGCTGAAACAGCTCGAGAGCGATGAAACAGAACTGATATGAAGACTTTCACTGGATTTTTTTTTTTTTTATCAGAAGAAAAGGTTAGCGGTAGCACCCCATCTCATCTCAGTCCTTAAAGCTTGGCCTCATGTTTGCTGTATGTTGACCTCACTGCACAAACCACACCGTTATATGTAGAGATGAGAGTTTTTGTAAAAAGAAACACAAGAATGGCAATTATGTACAAAATGTGAACATTTTACATTTATTCAACCAAATTTTATCACAATTTCTGTATTTTATTGTAGTATTGCCCACCCCAATCACACACACTATACAACACATGGTGTAAAGAATTGACTGCATGTCCCATATTTCCCATAATTCCTCCTTGTCAGTGTAAAGTATACAGTAGGCATTCTTACCACACAGCTTTATTCACATTTGGCGTTCATGCCTAATCAGTTCAATAACATTTCTTTTTCAGTAACCTAACAGACTTACACAGGAGTAAACACTAAAGATCCTACAAGCCCAACCTGCTGTGATATCTCTATACATCTCTATAACTCAGTAGGACGTACTGTATGGCTGCAATGCAATGAATGGAGATGTCAGGTTCAGATTATCGTGCTGCAAATGTCTAGATCTGTATTTGGAATTTAAACCTGAAATGGGTCTTAGGTGTGTCTTTAACCTGAGAGTGTGTGAGGACTTGTAATAATAATAATAATAATTATATTTAATTCTTAAAATATAAAAATAAATTAAAATATAATAATAATAATAATAATAATAATAATTATTATTATTATTATTATTATTTTCTGTTTTTTTTGTTTAAAAAATATATTATTCTAATAAAATTCTATTAAATAATATTATTAATATTTGTATATGATTATTATTTTTTTATTTATTCTATTTTTTATTTTTTTATTTTATTTATTACCGGAATATCTATTTATTATTATTTTTTTATTATTATTATTTTATTTCTTTTTTAAATCAAATATTGTTTGCTATAATGGACAAATACTTTGAACAGTAGATTTGTTGATGACTGCTACACTTTTATATATACATTTATGGCATTTGGTAGACAGTCTTGTCCGGAGCGACTTACAGAACGGTATTTAATCTCTTGATCACTAGGTTACAAACTAAGACTACCATCAGTTCATTTTTTTCAGAGGTACTACAGCAAGAAAAGCATACAAAAGTTTTTTAAGAGCTAGTTTTATGCTTCGATAAGAGGTTGGCTCAGCTGTTCTGACATATTGGTAAGTTCATTCCACCACCGAGGTACCTGAATAGAGCAGAGTCTTGATGCTGACCTTCCTTGTACCCTGAGAGATAGTGGGACACTTGGAGCAATGCTGGAGGATCAGATCGATGGTGGGGTAGTATGGGGTTTAACCTACGTATCAAAATGCTAAAACAAAACATAAATGCAAAATAAAACAAAACAGTATTGAGTATTAAACCACTATAAGCCGTATAGACAATAGAGAGGTGTATAGAAAGATTCTGTTAGATTTCCTACTATTTAAAGATAGAACTGTTAGCCGTAAATGTAATAATCAGCACACGGCATGTATCACCCATTATTAAATATTTTAGAAATTAATCGTATTTTTACAAATAATGGTGAACATTATAACAAATATTTGACTATACGGTATATTCTACAAGTCTAAATAAATAAATAAAGCGCTAAAGAAGGATGAAACGAGTCACTGAATCTCCGTGAAGCTCACTATAACCATCTCTCTTCTAGTTTATACAAAGCTATCTATCGAACTCCATTCAGTGCGGTGTGTTGGACATTCCATGCTCAGGTAGATACACCAGTGCCTCGTCAATCTGTTCCTTTTCCGAAGGATGAGAGAACGATTATCATCCGTAACACAAGACACTGTGTATTCTTGCATAACATTCCAAGATCCGTTGACTATACTAAAAATCGGGCTTGTTGTAACTTGACCTCTTCGGTCGTGTGCTAAATCTAAAACAGCTGATCATGTCAGGTCTTGCTTAGAGAAAAGATTTCATTTTGGAGGGAAAAAAAGGTAGGTGTGTGCTAAATTTTGGTGACCTACTTTCTCTGGTGTTTGACATTGGCACTCCAGCTATGATGCTAATATTGCTAACAGTAAAAGCAGTAAAATTCTTTGGGTGTGTCATTAGACTCTAATACGAAGGCCTGTGGTAGCCTAGCGGTTAAGGTGTTGGGCTACCAATCGGAAGGTTGTGAGTTCGATTCCTACGTCCACCAAGCTGCCCCTGCTGGGCCCCTGAGCAAGGCCCTTAGCCCTAAATTGTCCAGTTGTATAAAAATGAGATAAAAATGTAAGTCTCTCTGGTTAAGGGCGTCTGCTTAATGCTGTAAATGTAAAATGTAAATGTAATACACCATCTGTAATTGTATATCTTATCTTATCTTATAGAATGTCAAATAACGTTAAACAACACCAACGTAAGTAACATTGAGACCTATAACAACAGTAAAAAGGTACTTAGTTGTCTGAGAGTTTGTCCAGGGTTTTATTTTTTTAAGAGGCTTCAAGAAGGATTTTGTGTTGATAGGCAGGCAAACAGGCAGGCAGGAAGACAGGGAGACAGACATGGAGACAGACAGGGAGACAAACAGGGAGACAGACAGGGAGACAGACAGGGAGACAGACAGGGAGACAGACAGAGAGGCAGACAGGGAGGCAGACAGGGAGGCAGACAGGGAGGCAGACAGGGAGACAGACAGGGAGACAGACAGAGATACAAACAGGGAGACAGACAGGGAAACAGACATGGAGACAGACAGAGAGGCAGACAGGGAGGCAGACAGGGAGGCAGACAGGGAGACAGACAGAGAGACAGACAGGGAGACAGACAGGGAGACAGACAGGGAGACAGACAGGGAGACAGACAGGGAGACAGACAGACAGAATTGGTATAACAGAATAAGTTGTTGGAACGGACAGGCGGACTGAATGACAGGCGAACTGAATGACAGGATATTGGAATTACTGACTCCCTGATCATTGCCCTGACTACTGAGCAGATTGAGACGCACTAGATGTCCCCTAAATTAATTGATGTTTTGACTGTGCCGCTGTTCTGAAATAGGAATCATTCCTGTCACTTTATTTCAGAGTTTTGGAAGTGAAAGGGGACCGCAGTGTTATTGCAATAAGCACTTCACCTTTTGGAACAGTTTAATATGCAGTCTCTTTCACTGGACATGAAGGAACGAAGAACGTGAGCTACGGTTTGGCTGTTAAGACAAAAGACCAACATTGCCGTCCAGTTATACAACATATATTCCCTTTGTTACGCCGCCTAAATACAAGTGCTTATCATTCATGACACATAATGCTCTTTCCAAGCTCTGGTTAATTTCCATAAATTTCACTTGTTGGATTTTTAATTTCCTCTCCAGTGCAATTTGAAGATCAGTGGACCGGCAACTTATCAGAAATAGTTTCAAGTGGAATATTAAGAGCAAACAGCAGAAGAACACATTATTTTTTTCCACATATACGTTACAGTGAAATTATTTTCTTTGCATATTTCAGCGTGTTAGGAAGCTGGACTCAGAGCACAGGGTCAGGAGCAGAGAGGGTTAAGAGCCTTGCTCAAGGGCCCAACAGTGGCAGCTTGGCAGTGCTGAGACCTGAACCTGCAACCTTCTGATTACTAACCCAGAGCCTTAAACACTGCCTTTGCATATTGAAACAGGAATCGACTGGTGTTTCATTTCTGCCTTGTTCCTAGTTTTTGGATCCTTCTGACTGGGATAAAGCACTTAATGTAGCTGGAAGATTGAATGCAAGCAATATGATATGTGAGGATTTCTTTCTTTCTTTCTTTCTTTCTTTCTTTCTTTCTTTCTTTCTTTCTTTCTTTCTTTCTTTCTCTGTCTGTCTGTCTGTCTGTCTGTCTGTCTGTCTGTCTGTCTGTCTGTGGTTAGTACCTGTCTGTCTGCCTGTCTGCCTGTCTGTCTGTCTTTCTTTCTTTCTTTCTTTCTTTCTTTCTGTCTTTCTTTCTTTCTTTCTTTCTTTCTTTCTTTCTTTCTTTCTTTCTATCTTTCTTTCTTTCTTTCTTTCTTTCTTTCTTTCTGTCTGTCTGTCTGTCTGTCTGTCTGTCTGTGGTTAGCACCTTTCTTTCTTTCTTTCTTTCTTTCTGTCTGTCTGTCTGTCTGTCTGTCTGCCTGTCTGTCTGTCTGTCTTTCTTTCTTTCTTTCTTTCTTTCTTTCTTTCTTTCTTTCTTTCTTTCTTTCTGTCTGTCTGTCTGTCTGTCTGTCTGTCTGTCTGTCTGTCTGTCTGTCTGTCTGTCTGTCTGTCTGTGGTTAGCACCTTTCTTTCTTTCTTTCTTTCTTTCTGTCTGTCTGTCTGTCTGTCTGTCTGTCTGTCTGTCTTTCTTTCTCTGTCTGTCTGTCTGCCTGCCTGCCTGTCTGTCTGTCTGTCTGTCTGCCTGTCTTTCTTTCTCTGTCTGTCTGTCTGCCTGCCTGCCTGTCTGTCTGTCTGTCTGTCTGCCTGTCTGTCTGTCTGTTTGTCTGTCTGCCTGTCTGTCTGTTTGTCTGTCTGTCTGTCTGTCTGTCTGTCAGACTTTCTTTCTTTCTTTCTTTCTTTCTTTCTTTCTTTCTTTCTTTCTTTCTTTCTTTCTTTCTTCTTTGGATGTGAGGTGGTGCAAGAGAGTCCACCTTGGAAGTAAGAAATAATGCTGTACCTCCATGTCTCTCTTTTTTACTGATATATTTGTTATTATTTGTCATTGACAGGTGAAGTGAATAACATTCACATATGTCAATGTATGTTAACTGTATGTTATGTTATTCAGTGAATAACATAACATACAGTTATAACGCGGTTATCTCGTTACAGTGGCATGGGTGTCAAGGGGTGGGATATATTAGTCAGCAAAGTGAACAGTCACTTCTTAAAGTGTAAAGATCTGGGTGACTTTGAAAAGGGCCTGATTGTAATGGCTAGACAAGAGGGTCAGAGCATCTCCAAAATAAGGAGGTGACGTGCTCCCACTACGGTTACTGATTCGTACCTGGGGAGGAAATGGCACTATTTTTGGTTAAACTTGTTTAAACATGATTAATTAAATACTGCTTGCTGTAGGTGAGCTTGCAAAATTTGTGAACTAGAGCTGGAGGAAGTGTATGTAAATAATCCAGCTTGAGCAATAATCTCCCACTGACCTCAGATATGCTTTTATTTAGTCTCAATTCAAATCTTATTTTTATTACTGAATCTTGCAGCACCTTAAGCTTAAGATATTTTACATGAAAACGATATTAAACATTTAAATGTATCAAACATATAAACCAATTATATCACAAGATTATATTCCTTATTATTAATACTACTACTACTAATAATAATAATATACAATTGATTAATTCATAGTTAAAGTCTAGTTGGCATGTTGGTATGAAATGTATGAACGTGGTACATGTATGCAACATGTACCACGTTTAAATACGAAGAGAAATGATTGTAATTTTTAAAAATAAGTGTTATTTAGATAATGCCAGTAATCAACAGTAAACCTGTGCCCACTGGAGCTGCAGATTCCTGCTCTGGGTAGACAGAAGTGGAACCCATGTGGTGTCATGCTGGAGGTTTTTTGTTTCCACACCATTCACTGTAGACTGAAATCAACAACAACGACACCACAGTGTCCCCGATTCTGCTGTTTGATGAGAAAATCACCTGACACTCCTGACCTGTATCTGCATGATCTTGTTCATTGTACTCCTGCGACATGATTGGCCAAGCTGTTAAGGCTCTGGGTTACTGGGTTACCTTAACCCTCTTTGCTCAAGGGGTCTATATCTTAACCGACCCTGTTCTCGGCCCCAGCTTCCTGACACGATATCTGGGATATGATACGGAAAATGATTTGAGACTGCTATAATTTTCATGAGTATTTATTATAAGTATTTATTGTAAGCATCAAATCCTAAACGCAAAGGTTTCACAATTTCTTGTCTATCAGGAAGGCTGTAGTCGTGTAAACCCGGTGATCTCAGACACAGGTTGTGTATGAACTGTTCTACCTGTTATTGGGTTTATAGGTGCTGTGTCGAAACAGAGATGTCACAAGGTGCCAATTTTTATAGTCAAACCAGATCTTCGGCTTGTACAAGTGCCTTAGGTGGGGCAAATATGTGAGAAACTACCAAAGGCTTAAACCTATCCAGATGCTACAGGGATATCTATGTTAGCTAGCTTTATTCACTCATTTCTATTAAGAGTATTATTATTATTATTTTTTCTAAAAGCTAAAAATTTGAACATTATATATGCATTAGACAGGATTTGTCCGTCTCTGAATATGTAGATGGAAGTGATTTGAAACAAAAAATTTTCATTCCTTCCCCATACTGTACATAATACGCCACTAGTTAGCATACTAACTAAAGTTAACATTCCCATTTAGAAGCTTTAAGGTTTGTTATTAGCAGTGCTAGCATTGTATGCTAACTAGTGGATGATGGACTGATCAGCTGCCGAAAGTCAAGGTATAACTTTAAACACACAAAATGCCTTCACTGACCTACTTTTCATACAGTACATTCAACACAACATGCTTCCCATATCGATTTATAAAAATGAACAAGATAAACCATCAAGTCAAAGTCAAGAATTCAACGCTTTATACTGATTTGTATTTACATTCCTCTCCAGAACATTTCCCCTCTCTGTTGTAGTGAACTAGTATGAGGAAGTGTTTTTCATAGAGACTCATAGAGAGAATTTTGTCATAGAGAGAATAATTATTCCCATCTTTTTTAGCCATTAGCCATCTTTTTCTTGTCCTGCACTGACTGAGAAGGGGACAGAGTGAAATGGGCTTTGGGGATTCTCTATAAAATGAATGACAAATAAACACAAACAAGCATCGTGGACCAGTTCTTAAAAGATAATCGCAGCCACAATAATACCCTTGTGCTTTGTTCATTCATGCCCAGGGGCCAGTTTTCTCCTTGTCTGTCCCTGAGTGTTATCACCCCATTGTTAAATATTTTCCTATAACAGTAGCAAAATAGGGGTAGTGGTGGCTCAAGTGGTTAAGGCTCTGTGTTGTTGATCGGAAGGTCAGGGTTCAAGCCAATCTGCCACTGTTGGGCAACTGAGTAAAACCCTTAACAGGTCCTTATCCAGAGCAACTTACATTTTATCTCATTTTATACAACCGAGCAATTGAGGGTTAAGGGCCTTGTTCAGGGGCCCGGCATTGTGGACATGGGACTCAAACTCACAACTTTCGAAAAGGTTGTCCAGAGCTTTAATTACTCGCCTACCACCTCCCTACACCCTCCCTGCTCCAGGGGCGCTGCATCATAGCTGCCCCTGTGCTCCAACCCAACATCCACAGTTGCGATATGCAATGAAAAGGATTCCATTGTGCTGTAATTTTTTTTTTTTCGATTTCTGGCATGCTCAAATCGCTGGTGTCAAGTTCCTCTTATACCAACAGCAAGTTTACACTTCTGACAATGAACACCACATCCTAGTTTTATCGGTTTATAGTATATTTGATGTTGCAGAACGTCTGTGAAACGAGTTAGTTCCTGCGATAGCTTGCCACTGCAACCCTGACCAGGATAAAGTGATGATGAAGATGAATGAAGGAATGAAACATCTTACACAGTACCAATAATGCACTATAATCCTCCCTAAGCAAAGTACGATGCAGCTTATTATTAAGACTTTGTGGATGGATATATTCTCAATGTGGGCACATTTATCTGTTTTTCATTAGGATTCTATATCAGTAAATTAGTAGAACTGTCTAGAAAATGCTTCAGTAATCCTATATTAGGATTATTGTAATCTTACAATAGGTAGCACTCGATATATTTGATCAAATTTAAGAGATTTTCCGTCGCTTAGTGTAATTTGACAGACCTGTGTGTTGACTTCATTGGGAAATCAACCAGCATTGTAATAGCTTTTATTTTCACAGCCTACTTTGTTAAGATACAAAACTGAAAGCACAGCGTTTCTTCAGCTACACAAGCACTTTAGTGATGCCCTTTATCTATGTTTGACAGTTCAAAGCCCTTCCAGTAGAGATTGCATTAAATTAGTCAGATGAAACTTGGCAGACGTAGTGCAGGGCGAATCTTGGTTCATTGCAATTCTGTGATAGTGTGTGTCTATGGACACTTTTCGAAGTCCACTTTATTAGGTGTACCTGTCAACCTGCATAAATTCATGCACTTTTGTAATCAACCAATCATGTAGCAGCAGCACCATGCATCAATGCATGAAATCATGCAGATACAGTACAGGTCAAGAGCTTCAGCTAATGTTCATGTCAAATTTTATAATGGAAAAAAAACTTGAAGTCTGCGCTTTTAACTGTGGCATGGTCGTTGGTTGCACACGGGCTGATTTGAACATTTCAGAACCCGTCGATCTCATTCGAATATCACACACAATAGTCTCAAGAGTTTATGCAGAATTGTGCCAAACAAAAACAAAATGCTTTGTGCAGACAATTTGCAGATTGAGGTTTCTTGTTAAAGAGCCAGTTCAGAGGAGAACGATCAGACCGGTTTGAGCTGACCGGATGTCTAAAGTAACGTGAATAAGCACTTTTTACAGCTGTCATGTAGAGAAAAGCATCTCAGAAAGAACACCACATCAAACCTGGATGGGCTGAGGACTACATCAGATTCCACTCCTGTCCATAGCTTGTTCTTGTGCTGTTGTAGCTTATTCGCTTAAGGTTCAGAGGTTAAGGTATAGAGGCATGTCAGCTGAAGAAGAAGGAGAATGCTTAAAGCAGCCTGTCTGGTACCATCACCCAGAGATCACACTTAAAAAACAGTAACGTGACATACTGCTAAGTACGGTGACCTTACTCTGAATTCGTTCTCTGCATTTAACCCATCCAAAGTGCACACACACAGCACTGAACACACACACCGTGAACACACTCCCGGAGCAGTGGGCAGCCATTTATGCTGCGGCGCCCGTGGAGCTGTTGGGGTGGTTCGGTGCCTTGCTCAAAGGCACATCAGTCATGGTATTGCTGGCCCGAGACTCGAACCCACAACCTTAGGGTTAGGAGTCAAGCTCTCTAACCATTAGGCCACGGCTTCCCCACTTCCTTCTGGAAGCGCTTGATCTGTACCTGTATCTGTTGGCTGATTAGATAACTAATAGGCGTAATAGTCAATAACTAAGTGCATAGATAACTAGATAGTGTATGTATGTATATAAAAATTGATATAATGGAAACTTTCAAAAAACTGCTGGTGCAGTTGTCGAGCTTGTGAAGCTTTATGAACGATGGTCTGTCATTGCAGTGTCACGGTAGTTTTCCACATGACTTGCCCTGTCATTGATTAATTTTCTCCATTACTGTAGCTACAGTATCAAGCTCAGGCTAGAGCAAAGAAGTGACCTGGTCTCTCTCTCTCTCTCTCTCTCTCTCTCTCTTTTCTCTTACACACACACACACACACACACACACACATACACACAGTTGTGCTAAGAATCAACTAATAGAATAATATCTACACACGAGTATTAATACTGAGGTGGATGTTTAACACAAAGCACTTATTAGCTACAGCCAGTATCTTACCTCCTTAGACAAAAACTTCGACCTGACCATCACATATATCCTTTTTTTTGAACGTCCAATTACCCACTTTGCTATTATAATAAAATCCACTCTTCTGTGGAGACTTTGGTGATTATTTCACTACAAAAGCATTAGTGAGATCAGACATGTTAGATATTGGATTAGTGAAGTAGTCTGGATTGCTGTTAGCATTTCAGCGGGGTTGAGGTCAAGGCTCTGTGCAGGACACTTGCACTCCAACCTTGGCATACCATGACCTTCATTGACCTTGCTTTGTGCACATGGACATTATCATGCTGGAACATGTTTGTGCAAGAATACAACTTGGTTTTGTAGTGTTTGTTTTGGTACATGTGTGTCATGTGGTTTTGATATAAATCACTGGTTTTGCTTCCCGCTGGTCTTATATCCAGGTTCTGATAGTTACCATATGTTGATGCCTGGCAAAATTCACTTTTTGGCTATCACTAACTACACGTTTCCTTTTGAACATTTGGCAGGTTGACAGATAGGCCTTATCACTCTATGGTTTAATGTTCATGAAAACACAAATAATCTGGCAGACTGGGAAACGGAGGATGGCGGCGCTATCTAAGTGCATCCAATTTGTGACCTTTGAATTGTTTCTTATTACCTGAGCAGTGATTTCTCCTTATCTCCAATCTTTCAAAGCCAATCCTGCTGCATTTTCGTAACACACCTGACTGAGCATCTGGTCTCACCTACACACCTGCTGTGTTCATCTGGGACACGACTGAATTGTCAGGTGTGATATTAAGAAGGTGGACCTGGAGTCGGCACACAGCATTCTGTCACTCAGAGCAAAACACAAACTGTTCCTGTCTAAAAACTGTAATGTGTTTGCCAAGTGCAAATGCAAAGACAACCTGGATTGGTAAGTGTTGTGTTATGGGGAGAGGGAGGGAGGGAGGGAGGGAGGATAAAAGAGAGGAAGGAATTGATGAAGAAAGGAGTGATGTGGGAGGAAGGAAGGGGTGATGAGATGAAGAAAGTAAGGTGTGATGAGAGGGAGGAAGTAAGGAGTGATTAGAGGGAGGGAGGAAGGAAGGAATGAAGGATGGAGTGGGGAGAGGGAGGAAGGAAGGGATGAAGGATGGAGTGGGGAGAAGGAGAAAGGAAGGGATGAAGGATGGCATGGGGAGAGGGAGGAAGGAAGGGAGGGAGGAAGGAATTAATGAAGAAAGGAGTGATGTGGGAGGAAGGAAGGGGTGATGAGAGAAAGGAAGGAAAGAAGGAAGGAAGGAGTGATGAGAGGCAGAAAGGAAGGAGCGACGAGAGGGAGGAAGTAAGGAGTGATTAGAGGGAGGAAGGAAGGGTTGAATGATGGATTGGGGAGAGGGAGGAAGGAAGGGATGAAGGATGGAGTGGGGAGAGGGAGGAAGGAAGGGATGAAGGATGGAGTGGGGAGAGGGAGGAAGGAAGGGAGGGAGGAAGGAATTAATGAAGAAAGGAGTGATGTGGGAGGAAGGAAGGGGTGATGAGAGAAAGGAAGGAAAGAAGGAAGGAAGGAGTGATGAGAGGCAGAAAGGAAGGAGCGACGAGAGGGAGGAAGTAAGGAGTGATTAGAGGGAGGAAGGAAGGGTTGAAGGATGGAGTGGGGAGAGGGAGGAAGGAAGGGATGAAGGATGGAGTGGGGAGAGGGAGGAAGGAAGGGATGAAGGATGGAGTGGGGAGAAGGAGAAAGGAAGGGATGAAGGATGGCGTGGGGAGAAGGAGAAAGGAAGGGATGAAGGATGGCGTGGGGAGAGGGAGGAAGGAAGGGAGGGAGGAAGGAATTAATGAAGAAAGGAGTGATGTGGGAGGAAGGAAGGGGTGATGAGAGAAAGGAAGGAAAGAAGGAAGGAAGGAGTGATGAGAGGCAGAAAGGAAGGAGCGACGAGAGGGAGGAAGTAAGGAGTGATTAGAGGGAGGAAGGAAGGGTTGAATGATGGATTGGGGAGAGGGAGGAAGGAAGGGATGAAGGATGGAGTGGGGAGAGGGAGGAAGGAAGGGATGAAGGATGGAGTGGGGAGAGGGAGGAAGGAAGGGAGGGAGGAAGGAATTAATGAAGAAAGGAGTGATGTGGGAGGAAGGAAGGGGTGATGAGAGAAAGTAAGGAAAGAAGGAAGGAAGGAGTGATGAGAGGCAGAAAGGAAGGAGCGACGAGAGGGAGGAAGTAAGGAGTGATTAGAGGGAGGAAGGAAGGGTTGAAGGATGGAGTGGGGAGAGGGAGGAAGGAAGGGATGAAGGATGGAGTGGGGAGAGGGAGGAAGGAAGGGATGAAGGATGGAGTGGGGAGAGGGAGGAAGGAAGGGATGAAGGATGGAGTGGGGAGAAGGAGAAAGGAAGGGATGAAGGATGGCGTGGGGAGAGGGAGGAAGGAAGGGAGGGAGGAAGGAATTAATGAAGAAAGGAGTGATGTGGGAGGAAGGAAGGGGTGATGAGAGAAAGGAAGGAAAGAAGGAAGGAAGGAGTGATGAGAGGCAGAAAGGAAGGAGCGACGAGAGGGAGGAAGTAAGGAGTGATTAGAGGGAGGAAGGAAGGGTTGAATGATGGATTGGGGAGAGGGAGGAAGGAAGGGATGAAGGATGGAGTGGGGAGAGGGAGGAAGGAAGGGATGAAGGATGGAGTGGGGAGAGGGAGAAAGGAAGGGATGAAGGATGGAGTGGGGAGAGGGAGGAAGGAAGGGATGAAGGATGGAGTGGGGAGAGGGAGGAAGGAAGGGAGGGAGGAAGGAATTAATGAAGAAAGGAGTGATGTGGGAGGAAGGAAGGGGTGATGAGAGAAAGTAAGGAAAGAAGGAAGGAAGGAGTGATGAGAGGCAGAAAGGAAGGAGCGACGAGAGGGAGGAAGTAAGGAGTGATTAGAGGGAGGAAGGAAGGGTTGAAGGATGGAGTGGAGAGAGGGAGGAAGGAAGGGATGAAGTTTGGAGTGGAGAGAGGGAGGAAGGAAGGGATGAAGGATGGAGTGGAGAGAGGGAGGAAGGAAGGGATGAAGGATGGAGTGGTGAGAGGCAGGAAGGAATAATGGAAGGAGTGATGAGAGGGAGGAAGGAAGGAGTAATGAGAGATCAGGAGCAAGGAGAAAGGTGTGAAGAGAGGAAAAATTGAGTCATTGAAGTGAAGAAGCAACAGAGGCAACAGAGGGAGGAAGTAATAAGTCTGTAAAAAGAAAAGACATGAATCGACAAAGGGAAGAAGGAATGAATCAATAAAGGGAGAGAAGGAATGAATCAGTGAAGGAAGGAAAGAATAAATCAATGAAAGGAAGCTGGAATGATGGAAGTACAGAACAAACAGATAAACAAACATAATGGAAAAGCGTAATGGAATCACTGGAGGAATCAATGAATCAGACCTGATTCCAAATCTATTTACGTATTAACCATTTATGGCATTAGACATACGCCCTTATCCAGGGTTGGGCCCTAACCCTAACTTACATTTATCTTATTTTATATAACTCAGGGTTAAAGGGCCTCGCTCAAGGGCCCAACAGTGGCAGCTTAGTAGACCTGGGCTACAAACTCACAACCTTCTGATCAGTAATCCAACACTTAACCAGTGAGCTACAGTGTACCACTTCCACACCCATTTAAAATGTTGATACAAATCTATTTTATACAATCTTTATAAAATTATCGATTTTTATTTTAAAATGGACTTATTTTTCTTTCCTTTGTAAATCTGAGTGCGATGTCATTTAATGTAAAACACCCTCTGCTGACTGTGTATCAAACTGCAATTCCATGAAATCATTGACAAAATCTTTTCTTTTTCCCCAATTCCCATCTTCCATATGGTTAGTTTCAGCCTGTTTTTTTTTTTTTTTTTCTGTCATGAAAACCTTGATGTCATTGAATAAGTGTCATCTTCAGTAGCTGAAAAACTAATCTGATTATCTGATACCAAAAAAAAACAAAAAAAACACATACAATGCAAGATTTTATCGATCCTTGCCAATCACGCTCGGTTTTAAAGGATCGCGTTTGCTAAAGTCTGTCGAACAAGCTGGCTTTCTGACAGCCGCTCCCTCTGTGCTGCTGATCTATCGACACTTACAGTTACCGTGTAGTGACAGTCACCTCTCAGTGTTGTGTTTATTTTAAAAGGCTAGGCCTCCAGGCTGTGTTGTTCTTTTAGCATTCTTCCCAATAGAGATACTACAGATTATGCCTTTTTAACACAGAAAGCGTATAAAGTGCTTCTGTAAGTCGCTTCTGTATAAGGACGGCTAAGAAGTTCTTTAAACGTAAACGTATTTTGATGGGTGTGTATTTTTCTATTCGAACCCGTACGATACGACGCGCATCTCGATATCGGATCGATGAACGCGACGTACGAAGCAGACGATCATTCACACTGTTTATGGATCTTCTGGTATGATGGATCACGTTGCGATTCATGCTCACTGAAAATTTACACTCAGAGATCGGATCGGAAAAACGTCACCTGGTCTGACGAATCGTGCGATGTGCCTGCAGATGGGAGGATTAGAATTCGGTTGTGAAATCGCCGTGTAGTTCGTTTGATGTTTTTTCTATTTAATCATTTAAGACACCACCAAACAGCCTTTTCCATATGAATAATGTCACCAGGAAATATATTTATGACAATGAAAATAATCTAACACGTTATTAATCATCGCAATATTACAACGTATAAATATCGGAATGATCCGTTTTTTTTGTTATTATAATCGCAATACAAATCGGAAATATTGTTTGTGTCAACATCAACGTCGTTTTATGAAGCTTTTATCAGAATACGTATCATACGTAGCTTTAGTTTATCGTCTCGTATATTTTAATATATATATTAAAATGCTCCGTTCTGTTGTTTCTGAAAGCACCATTACATTACAGAGCCATCATATCATTACAGTCTGATTAATAGACCTTTACTCATATATTTGGAGAGGTTGCTTCCTTTTACTCGTGGCTGGTGACATAAACAGTATAATGAATTAATGTTTCATAAAGCATGTGTGAGGTACATTTGGTTCCTGAAGAGGTTTTTTTTTTGGTAGTCGACATCGTCATGAATAAATTGTGTGTTTTTGAGGTCAACCCTGTTGGAAAAATTGAGCAACTGAATATTTACTATTCAGAAATAGTAATATTGTAATATAATATAACCGCTCTGAACACCATCTAGACCTGCTGATCAGTCTGATCAGAGCATTAGACACAGTCTGAGACACAAGATTGTTAGACTCTAATTGTGTTATTAGTGACACAATATTTGGGCTTCAAGACAGAAATTTCTTTGCCTTCATTTGCTGAAAAAAAAACAAAAAACTTAATCAAAAAAGGCTTTTAATCAAACTTAAAAAAGCTTCCTAATATTAGGATCTACCTACTTTACATTAAAAAAAAGAAAATTCTGCAAAACTACCATTAGATTTTTGGAAAGTCACCAATTTATTTGTACTGCATTCAAGAACAGCCATAAGCTTATTCAAAACTAATGAGCCATTTAAAGCGCTCTTTTGGAAGCTCGGTTTTTAAAGCGCTCTTTTGCAGAGTCGTCTATTTACCGTATGTGTGAGTGTGTGAAAGAGTGACAGAAGTAGAGAGGTAGTGGGTGCCTTTAAACCCTGAAACGCTTGTAGAAGGCATAACCTGCAATTTATTTATCTATCTATTTATTTATTTATTTTTGATAATAATAATTATTTTTAATATATTTTTAAATTTATTTAAATGCCCAAGTTTATTGCTTCCATCACCCTCAAACACTCCTCCTTTTTGAACTTTTATTTATTTATTTATTTACTTACTTACTTACTTACTTATGTGCTTGCTTGCTTATTTATTTATTTATTTATTTATTTATTTATTTATTTATTTATTTATTTATTGTTTTTAAATGTCCAAGTTTATTGCTTCTATCACCCCCAAACACTCCTCCTTTTTGGAAATTATTTGTTTGTTTGTTTGTTTGTTTGTTTGTTTGTTTTTAAATGTCCAAGTTTATTGCTTCCACCACCCCCAAACACCAAATGGACAACACCAAATCTAACAGAATTCATTACAAGAAATGTGAAATACAAGAAATTCCTCTCTAAAAAGAAATTCCCACAGCTGAAAAGCTTTTTCCAGAAAAGTGTGAATGATTTAAGATCCCAGAAAACCAGGTTGAACAGTTAACCACTTATTGTTGAACAGTTAACCACTCCTAGGGGTCATTCTAAGATGTTCTAGCTTTCACTGTAATCTGTCTCGTTTTGTTCTTTTTTCCGAGTGCAATATCGTATAATGTAGTCAGTAAAATGAAATTAGAATTTGTTCCGATATTCTTGAACAGCTTTGCTCGACTGTCCGATGTCAATCAAACTCAATTTCTCACTCTGTCTCTCTCTGTGTGTTGTAGGCTCGAAATGGCAACGAAAATGTTGTCTTCATTACGGAGGAACGGAAGTCTGCATCGAAGCTGAAGAAGACGGGGCTTGTGGTGGGAGGTGTGGTCGTCGTGCTGGTACTGGCGGCTGTGGCTGGCTTTCTCATATGGTGGTTCGCTGGTATGAACCTTTCTAGATTTAGTAGCCTAATTCAGTCTTACAATCTTCTACAACTTCTAACGCTTGATATTTAGTTTTCCAACACAAGTGATTTCATGTATAAAAGATCTAACAGATCTGTATTAGAGGAATAGGGGTCATTCTAAGATGTGCTGCTTGATTAAGGCTCTGTCTGATTTACAGGAGATATGATTATCGCAGCCACTGATTCAGTATATTATTTCAGAGCGGTTTCAGTGCAATGCAATGTGAAGTTATGGTTACAAAAGTGTAATAACATTAATAAAGACAGGAACAGAGACAATGCCTCCTTCACTAATTCTAACAGACACATAGGCCACACCTCCTTCACTAAGACTAACAGACACATAGGCCACACCTCCTTCACTAATTCTAACAGACACATAGGCCACACCTCCTTCACTAAGACTAACAGACACATAGGCCACACCTCCTTCACTAATTCTAACAGACACATAGGCCACACCTCCTTCACTAATTCTAACAGGCACATAGGCCACACCTCCTTCACTAATTCTAACAGGCACATAGGCCACACCTCCTTCACTAAGACTGACAGACACATAGGCCATACCTCCTTTACTAAGACTGACAAGCACATAGGCCACACCTCCTTCACAAAGACTGACAGGCATATAGGCCACACCTCCTTCACTAAGACTGACAGGTACATAGGCCACCCCTCCTTCACTAAGACTGACAGGCACATAGGCCACCCCTCCTTCACTAAGACTGACAGGCATATAGGCCACACCTATTTCACTAAGACTGACAGGTACATAGGCCACCCCTCCTTCACTAAGACTGACAGGCACATAGGCCACCCCTCCTTCACTAAGACTATCGGGCATATAGGCCACACCTTCTTTACTAAGACTATTGGGCATATAGGCCACACCTTCTTTACTAAGACTGACAGGCACATAGGCCACACCTCCTTCACTAAGATTGACAGGCACATAGGCCACACCTCCTTTAGTTACAGAAGGAATAAAACACTTCAGATGTGCTGTTATAGAAGCATAATCCACTTCAGTACAGTAGCAGTATCATGCAGACACATCATTCTTCATGATCCTAATGCCATGTTTTATTCCTTACATCTTAATAATATCTTAATATCTTCTTCAGTGTAAAATTCCACTCATTTCCAGGAAACTGCTTCTTCTTTTCCACCAGTCAAACCAAAAATACTTCAGCAGAAAAAGGCACTTGAAATGATATCCCAGAGAACGATTGTCTTCAGTGGCGATATGAAGCTGGTAGATGCCCCATACAAGCCTGAATACGAGGACCCCAAGAGCATGGAGTTCCGCGAGACAGCCGAAACACTGCAAGACATTGTGAGTTTCTGTAGCATGTCTCCTGTGCTTGACAATGACAAACCCTTGCATACATGTAGAAGCTGCTCTCACGCTCAAACCGAGTGGAACGAACCTTGTGTGTACAGAATATCTTGCGTCAAAACATCTGGTCAGTTGTGGGCCTGCAGTGGTGTCTTTCCAGTCATTGATGGTTTACATGAATATTCATAAATTGTGCATAAATTCATTAAGTCTACTGTTACATAGTGATCTATAGATATAGATAGATTCACCAGATAAAATAGCAGCTAACTATAACAATCTCTCTAGGCTGTGGTTTTATTCCAATGAGCTTAACCTGCAGTTTGTGTGTCAGAATATAAATTCCAGCAGAGGGCGCTACTGATATTGCTTAGAACGTGATATTCCTTTTTTTTTTTTTAATTTATATATATATATATTTTTTTTTTATTTTTTTACATATTTTATTCTGGATCACAAGCCATATGGGTCAAAGACAAAAAAAGGGTAATATTTTTATGCATATTAGTACTTTTCTGTGTTATGAACAGAAAAAAAAAGACATGTCTTTGACCCATACACAAATTGTTATTATTAATTGTACTACTAAAATATTACTAGTAATAAAATGACATATTACAAGGAAAATACAAAAAAATTTGTCATAGCTATTATAAATATTTATTTTCATTTTACAAAAAAATCCCAAGTTGAGTCTGCACCATGAAAAGCTTGCATAGATATGAATGTTTCACCTCAGTGCAAACTGCGTTTATAACAAGATCGTAGGTGGAATCGCTAATCTTCTGCTTTTTTGCTTCATTGCCTGAACTTTAATAAGAGTTTCACTTCTCAAGGCAAACACACACAAATACTGGATAAAGATTATTTTAATGACCAGCCTGTTCTGATTTTTAGATGCTGATGATAATAACTGTCTCTGTGTCACCGTGCTCTATTTAACACCCGTGTAACGCTAGAATCATTTTTAGTGCTTGTGATATCTTTGGACCGGGGGAGGAAACCGGAGTACCCGGAGGAAACCCCCGAGGCACGGGGAGAACATGCAAACTCCACACACACAAGGTGGAGGCGGGAATCGAACCCCCAACCCTGGAGATGTGAGGCGAACGTGCTAACCACTAAACCACCGTGCCCCCCCCGTACAAGAGTCACATTATTCTGAATTTATTGTCAGGTATAAAAATCTGTATGTATATTTATTTCTCTAAAGAAAATCGGGTCATGTATTTGTTTTTAGTTCTTAGGTCATTCCTGTGACAGATTCAGTATCTTATATCATCACATGAACTTTTCAGCACTGGGTAGATTTTTAAATGTACTCGGTGTGAGAGACACAACACCTGTTGTAAAACCGACTGAAAATATCGTTTTAAAGCAGAACGCTCACAACCTCCATAAACATTCAGCATGTGAGCGATTCATGCTTTATGCTTCCTGACAGCGTGACAGTTAATGGCAGTAACATTGCACTGGATATGCGCGTAGATGCATAACGGCTGTCAGGTTCCACATTCAAAATAGAATTATTCAGACAAATTTTGTGTTTCAGGGTATTTGATTATTATTAGTTACATTTTTAATGTTGTAGTCAAACTGAACATTAGCTGAACACTCTTTAATTAAGGGTTTATTGCGGTTTTCTTTGTAATATGTAGATACATAGTTTGCAAATATTAGTGTTATTGTTCAGTTAGAGAACTCTTATACAACTTAAGAATTATTAAAAAAAATAAACAAAAAAAATTGCCAATGTTAACCAACTTGCAAAAAAATAGTAGTTTGTATGTGTGTGAAAAATCTTAGAGCTCATTTGATAAAACATTTGAATTTATTGTATTTGAAAATTTATATTATAAATTGCAGGAAAAAACAACATGGATGGATGGATGGATGAAGTGATTGAATGTTTGAGTGATTGATTGAATTGATGGATGGATGGGTGGATTTATGGACTGATTAATGGATTGATTGGTTGGTTGATTGATTGATTGATTGATTCAAAAACTCTTGAATTGTTTGATCTTTAAAATAATTTCCCCAACAATAATGCAGCCTGGTTGCTGATATACTAAGAGCTGGTAATTATAAGGATATGTAAGACCTTTTCCCCCTCAGGAAACAGTAAAGATTTAATGCAGATGTTAATGAATTAATGTTATGAATGTTTTATTTGCATTTTGTGTATTTGGCTGAATATATTATACAAGACATTTCATGCCCAAAACCGTCTTTTAGGGTCGAAACTAAAGATCTTAAAATTACAGAAGTGTTATTTCTATACAGAGCCTTAATTTCTGAGGTCTGGAACAGCATAAAAATCTGTGAAGTTAAATGTGCAGCTCATTAATTCGGCATAAATTTGCAGAGCAAACAGTAGTAACTACAGAAAAATGTCAGTTAAGTATATAAACCTCTTTCTGGAGATTTTGTAGTGGGCATGAAGATGGGGAATAAAAAAATCATGGTAAAAAAGATGTCTAGCTTTAGATTTTTCACAAAATAACAATCGATAACTCTGAATACTTGGTACAAGTGTGTGGGATGCTGGAACAGAGCAACTGTACGAGAAGCACTGACCTAGTGACAGACCTGTACTGATGCCTAATGATTTTCAAATTGTATTGAAATGAATCCCGACAGCATGAAATTACACGCACAATGTTAGCTGATCACCTAAATTAGCCACCGTTCCTAGCACAAATGATCACTAAAATAGCACTAATTAGCACTTGTCTTAGTAATTATTTCCTCTGTGTGGAGACAGTAAGGAGTTCAAGTTCTAGCGTTAGCTAAATTCCAAGAAGTGCACTTGAGTTTCTCAGGCTGTGCTGACAGTAATTTCACCCTTTCCCCCTTAACATGTCAGCATCTTCAGTATTGACAAGCGTGGAAAGCGCGTATGCAACAGGTATCGTGCGAATCCGTTTTGCTCGGATCTGCTAGCTGACACACGGAGATGGATGTGCAACATGAACAGCTTTCATAATGGACCCCATTATGCTGATGTTTCATTTTCACAGCCATCTGCGATTGCTTAAAATCTTCAAGTGCTATTGAAGCGTCTGTGGTTTGAATTCTCATCGGAATGCAGGGTCTTGTTAGGAACATGAAAAGTATCTGTCGTTTTAAAGTATAATGAGCGTGTAACTCTTAAGCTTTAAAAGGCTACAGAAGTTGAGTTTTTTGGAAGATTTTAAATGGCCATTTCAATCAAGCATATCTCGGTCCCTGTAATTTCAGTGGTAGGGGTATTTTTTTTATCTTTTTATTTTTTTGATTGGATGACATCACAGTCCCAGTCCTAAAGGGCCTCGAGGAGAGCACCACTCGAACACACTCGCTAAACCCTGTAATTAGCTGCCAAGGTGAAGCAGGTGCCTTTGAGCAGGGAAATAAATGATCAAACTGGGTGAACTCTGGTTTTTCAGCACTGGATATAGTGACCTCACTTATAGAAGCTGCTCTCATTTGGCTAGATGTCCTGAATTGTGAATTCAATGTTATATTGTTGTACTGTAAGATTCGTGTGGTTCAGCTGGTTGTTCTTGTGCTGATAAGATACTTTCAACAGTTGATAACTTCAACTAGATACACTTTTTTGACCATATAATACAAAGGAAGGAAAAGATTTATACTATTCTGTGTCACCCAGACGAGGTTCACCTTTGAGTCTGGTTTCTCTTAAGGTTTCTTCCTCATTTGGCCTCAGGGAGGTTTTCTTTGCTGTCGCTGCCTCTGGCTTGCTCATTAGCGATACATTTAAATTTAAAATGTATAATTTATATCCTAAATTTATATATTTCTGTAAAGCTGCTTTTTTGCTGTATTGCCCATTGTTAACAGAGCTACACAAATCGAATTGAACTCATTCATTCATTTTCTACCGCTTATCCGAACTACCTCGGGTCACGGGGAGCCTGTGCCTATCTCAGGCGTCATCGGGCATCAAGGCAGGATACACCCTGGACGGAGTGCCAACCCATCACAGGGCACACACACTCTCATTCACTCACGCAATCACACACTACGGACAATTTTTCCAGAGATGCCAATCAACCTACCATGCATGTCTTTGGACCGGGGGAGGAAACCGGAGTACCCGGAGGAAACCCCCGAGGCACGGGGAGAACATGCAAACTCCACACACACAAGGTGGAGGCGGGAATCGAACCCCCAACCCTGGAGGTGTGAGGCAAACGTGCTAACCACTAAGCCACCGTGACCCCCATCGAATTGAATTGATAACTGTATTTCTTTTTACTGGTGACTTTTTCTTAGACTGCTATGTGTCTGTTTAAGTGCAACAAGTGAAAACATCAGATATCCTGTCGTTTTAGCTTTTGTTAACATCAGAAATCAATGTTAATGCAGATGCAGATGTGATGCAGATCTACTCAGAACTCCTGTCAGGGTGGACCAGGTTTGCCAGATAGCTAGTTTTAGCAATAAAAATGATAAACATTTATGTACTGTAGTATGGTTTCGTTCCTGTCAGTTTTGCACTCGTTAGCCAGCTTGTACGTCTTCGCTGTCAAAATTATGAAGTTGGGTTTAATTCTTTTCAGACATCCTTTCAGATTCGCTAATGGTATCAAACTAGCTGTGATCGTTTGTGACCGTGGTTTGAATTGTTAATATTTATAATTACAGCTTTACAAAATTCCAGTAAGCTAAGCTCATGTTAGCCAGCTTGTATATCTTAGCTGTGAAAATTATGAATCAGTATTAATATAGGTTCAGTTCTTCTCAGAAATCCTTTCACATTAGCTAACGTTTGCAAGGTAGCGAGTGAAAGTAGCTTATGACATGAAGTTTTACATATGGATTAAAATTTTCTCAAAATTCCAGCAACCTTAACTCATCAAGTTGCAGGAAAGATGAAGAAAAATCTTCTCAGAAATCTTTTCAGATTAGCTAAGGGTAGCCAGCTAGCTAGGGTGTTTATTCTGAATGTTTACGAATTTGGCTTAAAAGTCTTGTCAGGTAAAAATCCTGTCAGGTTAGCTCACCTAGTTAGTCTGTGGCATTTTGTTTCATTACTGGAACTATTAACTCATTTTGCAGTGGCACATAAAAATATGAAACCTAACAGTAATTTTTATTTAGCGTTTTTGTTTCCCCGCTTCTCCGTTATAGACTGTGCGCTAGCATGGAGACAGAAAAACTAGAGAAAAATAACTGTTAGTTTTCATATTTTTATGTGCCACTGCAAAACGAGTTAATAGCTTCTCCATCATAGTTTGTGCACTAGCGTGGAGACAGATATGACGGATTTGAATCAGCATTTTGTATTTTAACATGGTTAGTTAATTATGCTATTATCTCAGATTATGTTCTCAGTGTGATGAAGAGTGGAAGTGGTGCTGAGACCCGTGCATTAGTGAGCAAAGCCCACAGAAATGAAACACTAATTACTCTCTTCAGTTTCTGGGGTTTCTTAATCAACCTTCAACCTGAACATTTTAAAATGCGTATTTTTTTTTTGTTTGTTTGTTTTCTTTAAATTCAGTGCTGTTGAACTGGTGAATCTGATTAGTCAGAACAGGATGGTTAAAAGTACACTGGTGTTCGCTTCCACCGGAAATTGTTGGAACCAGTATAAACAAATGGCCACAAATCTTATATAAAATTCAGATCTCTGTTTGTCTACATCATATTAACCTTTATTCATTATTTTCTTCGCCTGTGCCAACTGAGGAGGTTGTGGTCGGAGCACAGGGGCAGCTTTGATACAGCACAGTTAAGGGCCTTGCTCAAGGGCCCAACAGTGGCAGCTTGAGGCTATGATGGCGATAATTTATATCTGTTATAACCTGAGTTTAGCTTAGTTTATGGACATGCTACAGTATAAAATTTGCATTAGCTGTCTGTTAAGTATAGTTTTAATGACATGAGAGATATAATGTTGTCATCCTTGTGGTCACTGACAGGAGCAGTGTGGGCGATGTAGTTTTTTGTGGCTTCAGTTAAGAGCGATCAGTCCCTAAGTTTGATATCGGCTCCACAGCATTCGACGTGCATCGCTCGTTTTAACATATTTGACGGCCTTCTAAAAAAAACCACGTGTCCGGATTTAACATTACAGTTTTCTGCCTAGTCGATCTTGCCGTCTACTTTTGTGCCGCTTCAGTTTGCTCTCTATAACACGGACCATTTTATCTTAAAAAGACCAAGCTTTAAACAGACTGCACTGTAATCTGATGTGTATTTAGGAAGAAAAAAAATTATATAAGTAGTTGGCTTATGTAGGAATTTAAATTGGGTCTTGAAATCCATCAGCATATGGGTGTGGGTGTTTTTTTCTTGTTTTAAATGAGGGGAAGGCAGCAAAGTGGTGAAGCACTGAAGTATAAGTAGACGTGAGGGTGAGGACTCGGACTTGCATCTTCATTTCCTTGAGCTCAGCCTCGAGTTTTGGCGCTCACAGAATCTGCATGGTAAATACCATGAATTATGTATTAGGAGTAATGCTAAGCTGATAAGACTACAACATGATGTATTTCTGTATTAGCCTTATCTTCAACTTAAACGCAGTCTTCACTATTATTTAGAAAATGTGTTTTATGTAAATTCAGGAACTCAGCGCTGATTTCCTCACACAGTGAATTTCAAAACAGATCACGCTGCTAGATAGAGATGTATTGTACTGCATGTTCTATAGTGAAATAAACATAGACTGACTGAGCACTTTCTTAGGAACACCTGTACACTTATTCATTCAAGCAGCTTTGAGCTGAATGGGCTACGGCAGCAGAAGACCACATCAGGTTCCTCTTCTGTCAGCCAAGAACCAGAAAACTACTACAGAACCAGAGGCTACAATGGGCACAGGGTCAACAAAACTGAACTGATGAATCTCAGTGATTTCAGATGATGTACACAGATGTTCAGGTCACACTTTGGCTCCAGCAGCATGAATCCATGGACCCAACATGACAACCTGTAGTGCTGTAGAGAGTTCTTTCTCACTACACTTTTAGCCTATTAAAATCAATTAATCATTGCTTGAATATCATTTGAGTATTGTTGCCATGTGCATGACTTCAAGACCAAAATGTTCACATCTTTTAATAATGGCTATTTCCAGCATGATAATGCACCAGGTCACAATGCAAAGGTCTCAAATTCATGAACATGACAGTGAGTTCCAGGCAGGGAATGTTGTTCTTCTCAGGAAACATAGTTGAACATTCATTCATTCATTCATCTTCTACCGCTTATCCGAACTCTTTTCGGGTCACAGGGTTGCCTGTGCCTATCTCAGGCGTCATCGGGCATCAAGGCAGGATACACCCTGGACGGAGTGCCAACCCATCGCAGGGCACACACACACTCTCATTCACACAATCACACACTACGGACAATTTTCCAGAGATGCCAATCAACCTACCATGCATGTCTTTGGACCAGGGGAGGAAACCGGAGTACCCGGAGGAAACCCCCGAGGCACGGGGAGAACATGCAAACTCCACACACACAAGGAGGAGGCGGGAATCAAACCCCCAACCCTGGAGGTGTGAGGCAAACGTGCTAACCACTAAGCCACCGTGCCCCCCCAGTAAAGAAACATAATTTAAATAATTAAATACACACACACACACACACACACAGAGCACTGATTTGATCTTGATTATCGATCCTAATATTCAGGCCGTGGAATAAAGAAGCCAACAACAAAGCAGAGAAACTAGCACATAAAAAGGATAAAATATAAATCACATGCACCGTCAATATTGTTAATACAATATTAGTAAACAAGCGTGAGCCTTAAAAAAAATGTTCAATTCTAACGATTAGAATGTTTTTGTTCTGACGCAAACTGTAGATAAAACATCTGAACTCGTTACTGACAGTTTGTGTCCTTTCGTGAACTGTTTTCTGTGTTTTAGCTCCATGCTCAGTATGTCCTCTCTTCCCTTGAGGCGTGTTGCATGAAACGTATGCAATCTCTTTTCAGTCGTGCGGAGCGCACTATAGCTCACAGAAGGCCAAATTATGCATTTCCATATAAACCCAGTGTGAGACTTCTAGTCCAGCGTTTTTATCACTTTATCGCTTTAAGCGAGCCATCACTCCAAACCCACGCTTAGATCGTATTACATAGCCGGAGGAGAACCGCCAACGTCAGCAAAACCATTTGGGTTTCATTGCTGTGTGTGTGTGTGTGTGTGTGTGTGTGTGTGAGTGTTTGACCCTGATTTCATTTAGGGCCGAGTTTTACTAGCATCCTACACTGAAATGGAAAGTGTGAATAAAATGGTTCATATCAAGCTTTATGAATTTTAACCACCGCCACCGCAAGCGTGTTTGATACAATTATTCATATCACTCACAGATCGATAATAATCCCCCCCCCTTCTCTCCCTCCCTGTTTTCAGCTGAATAAGACGATCAGCGAAGACGCTTTTCTCAAGAAGTACTACAATCGGTCTGTCATCTCCGCCTTCAGGTAAGACGGGTGTGCGAGCAGAGCTGCCCATGAGCCACCGGCTCCTGTCATAATTTATGTGATCATCAGTGCTGAGTCCTGCTGCATATTCATCAAAGTAGTTTTATTGTACACCAGCTACGCACGTTATTAGTCTATGGACTTTTAATCTTAGTTTGCTTTTTTTTTTTTTGCTCTTTTCAGTAAGGCATTGCCCAATATGTCAGTATGAATTGGATTTTCTGAGTTGTGAATACACTTTATGCAATTTGAGGCCACTATTTAAGACATTAAACATGACACTGTTAATTAATCAGAGATGTTTATTCTCCCTCCTCGTAGAGTACATCAGATGAAACCTCACCTTGCTTATCTTAATGTGTAAAAGGTTTTACTGATGGTGACTAGTAATCTGAATCACTCAGTGTGTAGCAGTGATTCCAACATGGCTAAAAGACTCTCCGCATGTGTGCAGCAATGGTGTGGTCGCATACCACTGGATACGGTTTGATTTTCCCTCGTCGGACCTTGAACTGCTGCCCAAGCTGACAGAGGAGCGCTTGCTGGAAAACCTTCGCCGAGGAGTCCGTCTGGAGGGCAAACGCAGCATGCAGGCCTTCACCATTACAGATGTCACCGCCTCAAGTAACACACACACACATACACACACATATACACACACATACACATAATGTATATAACTGCATGACTCTCACTAAGCACCAAACATTCCCTGAATTTTTATGGTAACCCACATTTATGGTAACATAAATTATTTTTTTATTAAAAGTTATTATTATCATCATCATTATTATTATTATTATTATTATTATTATTATCATTATTATTATTATTATTATTATTATTATTATTGTTATTATTATTATTATTATTGTTATTATTATTGTTATTATTATTTTAATAATTGAATTTTTCATTTAATTCATTATTATCAGGCTTTATAACAGGTGCACGGAAATAGTCTTTCGAAATTAAGCAGCCCTTTTTGTTGCAAAAAAACCTTTTTAAATGAACGAAAGTTATTGAATATGTAATAGGATTCTTTTTCATCCATTAATTTTTAATTTTCTGAAATCTATTATTTGGTGCAAAGATGAATTTAATATCCTGCAGCGTTCCCTCTACTTACTAAGAGCCAAGATATTTGATCACAATAGTAATACACAGAATATTGTATATTTAATTTTGCTGAGGTTTTGCAAGAATATATATATATATATATATATATATGTATATATATATATATATATATATATATATATATATATATATATATATATATACATATATATATATATATATATTCTATATATTCAGGAGATATATATATATATATATATATATATATATATATCCTGTATTTCTATTATACACGTATACACTTCTTCAGCTTTAATATCAAAACCACTTATATGCGACTTTGATTATTGTGTTACATCGGCACCTGTCGAGGTTGGAATATGTTAGTCAGCTAGTAAAGAGTCAGTTTGCAGGGTCGGTTTGTTGCAAACGAGACCTGTGGGCAAGTGTAAGGCTCTTAGCAACTTTAAAATGGAAGAAATCATGATGACTAGATGACTGGGTCAGAGCATCTCCAAAATAGAATGATCCTGCTATGTAGTGGTTGGTACCTTGGGAAAAGGTGGCACCAAGATGCAGTATGGAAAGAAGACAAGCTGACAGAAGCAGGGTGATGCTCCAGGCAGTGTTCTGATGGGAAACCTTAGACATTCACGTGGATGTTACTGTAACACACAGCACCTACAAACATAAGCATTGCTGCAAATCAACTACATCATTCATGGTGACCGTATTTCCTAATAGCAGTGGGTTCTTTCAGCAGGAAAATGCACCCTGATGTACTACACAAAATTGTTTAGGAATGCTTTAAGAAATATGAATAGAAGAGTTCAAGGTGTCGACTTGGCCTCTAAAATCTTCAGATTTCAATCCGATCGAGCATCTGTCGGATGTGCTGGACAAACAAGTTTAATCTCTAGAGGCCTCACCTAGCAACTTACAAGGCTTAAAGGATCTGCTGCTAACGTCTCGGTGCCAGATATTACAGCACACTTTCAGAGCTCTAGTCGACGCCTTGATATCACAGCTGTTTTGGTGTCACAAGGAAAACCTGCACAATATTAGTCAGATAGAAACTTTACAGCATTTGGCATGATCGATCTTTTACCTATAACAGCACAACATTGTCTTGTAGAAGGATGAATTTATTCATTCATTCATCTTCTACCGCTTATCCGAACTACCTCGGGTCACGGGGAGCCTGTGCCTATCTCAGGCGTCATCGGGCATCAAGGCAGGATTCACCCTGGACGGAGTGCCAACCCATCACAGGGCACACACACACACACTCATTCATTCACTCACGCAATCACACACTAGGGACAATTTTCCAGAGATGCCAATCAACCTACCATGCATGTCTTTGGACCGGGGGAGGAAACCGGAATACCCGGAGGAAACCCCCGAGGCACGGGGAGAACATGCAAACTCCACACACACAAGGTGGAGGCGGGAATCGAACCCCGACCCTGGAGGTGTGAGGCGAACGTGCTAACCACTAAGCCACCGTGCCCCCCAGGATGAATTTAAACAAGGAATATTTTTCAGCAATTGAAACACGAAATGTTTTTCAGCAATGATAATGAAAGTAGATTAATGAACATGAACCCTGTATTAACCCTAACTCTAACCCTAGGACCCTAGTTTTAAGTTGCTTTGTAACGTTTTAGTTGAGAATTATCAGTTTTATTGTTAAGACAACATCCATGACATGTTCTGTCTGGCTGCAGGAGGATCTTCAGGGATGTTTTGTGTTCCGTATGCAAATCACTTTTTTTTTTATTATTATTTTTGTTGTTGTTACACCATCACAGGATCGTCACAGGATAAGAAAATAAGTTCGCTTCTTGGCCTCTTAGGCAATAAAGTTGTTTATTAAATAGCAAACGTCGCTTATATCTGATGAACACCAAGACATTTGGTGTATCATTAATCATCTTATTGAGGTCAGCGTTTTCATTTAACACAGCTGACAGTCATCTGTGAGCCGCCACTGTGGACTGAATCATAAACCGTTTTGCGATCGAAAACCAGCAAGAATGGAAAAAAAAAAAAACATTAGCATTGTGTCCATGATGACTGTTTAAAAAAGTTTGCAAAAGTACTAGAATTTGAACAGTTCTGGAAGTTTAGCACTTTCTATACATTTGTATTTTTTTTCCACCCTTTTTCTTTTGCTTACCCCTAGTTCAGGGTCGCCACAGCGGATCACGTGGCCCGCATATTAGATTTTGGCACGAGTTTTACACCGGATGCCTTTCGTGCCCTTCCAACCCTGCCATTTTTATCCAGGCTTGGGGCTGGCACCGAGAGTTAACTCTTCAGTGGCTGGGTTAGCATCCTGTTCGGGCCGCGGCAACGAGAGCGTGGGATCCAGCCGCTAAACCACCTGGGGGCTTTTCTATGCATCTGTATAAAGCGCTAAATTACAGAAACGAAAGTAGCTAGAATTAGAACTAAAATCTAACTAGAATAAAGTTAATATTATTGTTATTAAACAGAATACAGTAGGAGTAGACTAAAGAGGTCAGACATTGGCCTTTAAAAGTGCAGGAACATGCACATCAGTGTAAATACAATGCAGAGTGGATAATGAGAAGATGATGAACGCTTGATTGAGCTGTCGGCTCCTGCAATTTACAAGCTGCTGTAGGTCCGGGTAATGAAAAGGTCAGAATGTGTTTTCATTTCCCTCTGCCACATTGACTGCTCTAGTGAGGTGAAGTGAGGAAATGTTTCCTCAGCACATTATTTCTTACAGCAGAGCTGTTCTGCTGTTTGTGAAAAATCACCTTGTGCCATAAAGGTCTATTCTTGTGGCGTGTGCGGGTGGGTTTTTTTAAGTAGATTGTGGTGTTAATTGTATGTATTTGTGTTATTTTTTTATTTTAATCTAATACTCTAACAAGATTGTTATTATTATTATTTTTGCTCACATTTCTCCAACATTGGCCAACAATTCAGTACCAATTTGGAGGGTTTGGGAACCTGCTCAACACTAGATGTTTAATAATGCACGTGGGCATGGCTATTAGCAGTATTTGTTAATAGGTTACGCAGAGCACATCACGGATATACTGTACAGTACACTGAATAATACACCGAAGAAACATCACAGCATGTGGAAGGAATGAAAGTCAACGACGCATACTGTTATTGTAAAATGATAAACATTAGGAGTTACTGTTACTGTTAATATAGTTTATGACATCTTATGTACATTTAATGTTGTTCAGCATCCATGAGATTCGTATGTTAGATATACATCTAAGGTATACATCCATTTTGAGATGTTTTCAGAAAGTCACAGTGCATTGCAGTGTCTCTCAGGTCCTGAGATGCTTACATTAAATTTGCTGTAGGAGATATTTGTTACTGTCAGTGCCAACCGTGGGTGTGTGTGTGTGTGTGTGTGTGTGTGTGAGAGAGAGAGAATGTGAGTGTATGCCAAGGTGAGATGAGGTATTAAATGATCTGCAGTATTTTGGACAGGCATATAGAAAATGTTGGGAAATTGGACAGAATGAGTGCAGAGCTCCACTTATGCATCTCTCTCTCTCTCTCTCTCTCTCTCTCTCTCTCTCTCTCTCTCTCTCTCTCACTGCAGTTACAGACCCCCGGATGGCCAGGAACCCGAGTGCCTGTGAGTAAAGCGTGTCCTATTTCAGTCACTGCTGCTCTGCAATTTTCCACCTGGCTTGGCAGCTTCTCTCCTACCAATCACTGAAAAATGGCTGCCCTTTACCGTTCTTCTAGCATTTTCCTGCATGACCATGTAAAACACAACGCACACGTTCAGCCCCAACACTTATTCCTGCATGCATTACCTTTCATCTGCACCAAGGACAAAAAGGAACAGTCTTATTTTTACTCTTTCCCAGGATTTTGTCTATAGATTTTGTCTCCCACTTTGTAGTGGGAAGTCTGTTTGACTCGAACCTTGGTGCAGTATCCTCTGTGTTTTGGTTCATTTGTGGAGAGCAGTCACACTCACACTGAGATACAGTTCCACTCGAAATCAAGAGCAGTATCATTGTCAAAAGAAAGCGATTTGAGCCTGAATCAACCCAAATACAGGAAGTGAAGCAAAAACGCTGTGTACTTTGGGTTGTGACTGACGACAGACTGAGCTTGAGCTGGGAAAATATAATGCAGAAAGTGTTTGTAATGCATCACAAAATGTTTTCAATTAGATTAAAGGAGAAATATATTTATCTTGTATTATATGGAGTGTGGCTCAACGTTCTGTCTGTTCAGGTGATGTTTAGGATTTCTTCACACCTTGTTTCTCTTTTCTGTCTTTCTTTCTTTCTTTCTTTCTTTCTTTCTTTCTTTCTTTCAACATTTCTCTCTTTTCTTTCTTTTCTCAAACCTTTCTCTCTTTTTGTTATTTCTTCCAACCTTTCTCTGTTTTCTTTCTTCCAACCTTTCTCTGTTTTCTTTCTTTGTTCCAACTTTTCTCTTTTCTTTCTTTCTTCCAACTTTTCTCTCCCTCTGTTCTTTCTCCAACCTTTCTTTCCCTCTTTTCTTTCTTTCTTTCTTTCTTTCTTTCTTTCTTTCTTTCAACATTTCTCTCTTTTCTTTCTTTTCTCAAACCTTTCTCTCTTTTTGTTATTTCTTCCAACCTTTCTCTGTTTTCTTTCTTTGTTCCAACTTTTCTCTTTTCTTTCTTTCTTCCAACTTTTCTCTCCCTCTGTTCTTTCTTCCAACCTTTCCCTCCCTCTGTTCTTTCTTCCAACCTTTCTTTCCCTCTTTTCTTTCTTTCTTTCTTTCTTTCTTTCTTTCTTTTTACATTTACATTTACATTTACAGCATTTGGCAGACGCCTTTATCCAGAGCGACGTACATAAGTGCTTAAATCTCTAACATTGAATACATTAATGCTGGATCACTAAGTTACATACTTAAGATACCATGAGTTTAAAACATTGTTCAGAGTTACAATGAAAAAGTGTCAAAGGTTTTTTTTTTTTTTTTTTAAAAATGCAAAAGATAAGGAAAGAAGTGCTAGTTGAAATGTTTCCTGAATAAGTCTTTCTTTCTTTCTTTCTTTCTTTCTTTCTTTCTTTCTTTCTTTCTTTCTTTCCTTCAATTAATTAAAGATCAGGATTAACAGTTATCATGAGTTAACTCTCACGAGTTCCTCTAGACGGAAACCCGCCCCAGTGTTTTTTTTTTTTTTGTAATAGTATACTCAGATTTCTTTTTTTTTTTTCTTTGTAATCCAACTACTTTTGGATTTCTAACAAATATATGAAGGAAGGAAGGATAGAAGGATTGAAGGGAGGGAGGGATGGAGGGAGGAAGGGATGTGCAGAGAAGTACCTGAACTTTCATGCGCAATAAAAAAAAAAACAAAAATCCAAAAGTTATAATTGCTTAATTATACTTGCTTAATAACTAAGCAATTTGCATATTCAAACCTGATTGGCTCTTACAGTTTCTGAGGCGACAACATTTAACTGTCTCACGTAAAACTACCTCACACTTTTCAGTGAAATGATGCAAACCTGCTGAACTTTTCCACCTTCACTAGTCTGGATTATTTCCCTGGATTTATTATTTAGTAATAAATAAATACAGTTTGGATATTTAATGTGCCTAGACCTGCTGACTGATCACTTATTTTCAGGATCATCTGAATATTATGAATATACAAATTCCTAAGAATAACCTGCAAAACTCTGCCAAAGTGTACATTTTTATCCAGGGTTCATTTTTTCCCACTTGAAGTCATGTTAAAGTGTCCTCTTAACATGCCGTTACTCAGAGTGAGAAATGTTTTTTTCTCTCCAGCAACCGATTGTTTCTTCAAACTGGAGGCTACCTCTAGCATCAAGATTTTCACATCTCCTGGTTACCCAAACCAATATCCACCCCAGACACGCTGCCAGTGGCAAATCCGTGCTCCTGAAGGCAAAGCCATCCTGATCAAGTTCCCGTTCTTCTACGTTCAGGACTCATGCTCCTCTGACTACGTGTATATCTTTGACTCTCTCAGCACCAGTGCAGCTCACGCCATCACACAGTGAGTAAACGTTCCTCAAAACGAGTTTAGCTGCCAAGTGAAGAAACAAAATCACCTTTTTTTGAGCGTTGCAAAACCCCACGGTCATTTTATCTAGAATCTAGACTCCTTTTATTGATTTTGTGAATATTTTATTGGCCTAGCAGAATAATATGTCTGTAGATGCCTAAGAAAATAACAGGCTGTCTTACAGAACATCACAAAGTGAAACACAAGAAAAAGTATATTTTTGATTTTATTTTCTTCTTCTTCTTCTTTTTTTTTTTTTTTTTTTTTTTTTTTTTGCCTTTATTCATTCATTCATTCATTCATCTTCTACCGCTTATCCGAACTACCTCGGGTCACGGGGAGCCTGTGCCTATCTCAGGCGTCATCGGGCATCAACGCAGGATACACCCTGGACGGAGTGCCAACCCATCGCAGGGCACACACACACTCTCATTCACTCACGCAATCACACACTAGGGACAATTTTCCAGAGATGCCAATCAACCTACCATGCATGTCTTTGGATCGGGGGAGGAAACCGGAGTACCCGGAGGAAACCACCGAGGCACGGGGAGAACATGCAAACTCCACACACACAAGGTGGAGGCGGGAATCGAACCCCGACCCTGGAGGTGTGAGGCGAACGTGCTAACCACTAAGCCACCGTCCCCCCCGCCTTTATTCATTTATTTTATTTATTTTTTTTGGGGGGGTCCATGTTGGTCTATATATAACTTTAACCTGTTCCTTGTTTTTATGCACGTGTTTAAAACAGCTGAGCTGCATTTGCAATGTATGGATTTATAAATATTTATAACACAAACACATTGTTGAATTATTGATCACTTTTGGCTAGACAGTGTTAGTTATTATTTTATTATAATTATATATATTTATATACAACAGCTGGGTAGTTAAGTCTAATATGTACAGTCTATGTGCAGTTTCCATAGTAATCTACTGTAAATAAGCAGATGAAAATTGTAATTGTATACGTGATGATATATTCTGTAGCTAGATGTTTATTTAACCTTTTGAAAGGAGTCTCCAGTGTCAGCACACTGATGCCGTTGTTTTTTTTTGTTTGTTTTTTTTTTTTATGTGCTTTTGTCGTTTTTCATATTTTCTTGAAACAAAAGGCTTATATGAAAGCAACAGTTTATAGCTGTTATAATGTAAAATAACATTAACAGGAATAAACTTATTGACTACTCAGTAACAGTATGAAAAAAGTAACCGGATAATATAATTATTTGATATTAGATGCACCACCGTTATAATCCCCGCATTATAAACACGTGCCAAATTCTTCATGTACTTCATGAAGTGTATCATCAAGTAAGCATGTCATTTTGTATTTATTTAGTTATTTATTTATTTATATTTCAAATGAAACTCTTCAATTCTTTTACTTTTATAATAACAGATGAATTATATGTGGAATTGTACTGGGGAAGTTTACTGTAAGTACATGATAGAATAGAGTTTTAATTATGTTTAACACGGTAACTCAATGCAAATATATGATTATTTACAGTATGTAATAATGATATGACCAAAAATTTCATTTCTCTTTAGCCTCTAAGACATTTATGCATTTGCATTTATGCATTTATGCATTGTAATAAATAAGTGACGTTATTTCAGTAGGTCAAAAGTATTCTATTTGGTTTAAAATTGTAACTGAAGCATCTGGGGAAATTGAGCATGCTACATTTCTGAACTGCTTGCAAACATGCAGTAAAACGTGACCTCTTCAAATCTTTCTGCACTGACAGGTATTGTGGTCACCGCCCCCCGACTAATCCCCTGGAAGTGATCTCCTCTGGCAACCTTATGCTCGTCAACCTCATCACCGATAGTCCGATTCAAAGACCAGGATTCGAAGCACGTTACAGTGCCATCCCCATCGTTACAGGTATTATTAGAACACCATCACACATTGTGCTCCATGTCCTTATTATCTTTGTAAAACATTTGAAGGATAAAGTATTTAAAGGATTTAAATGCCCCAAGAACCACTAAACACAGTAGGTGGAAATGGCCTGCAGAGTCCTGACTGTTCCTCACATTCAGGTGCATCACTCCAGTTCATAACTTAAAACCACTCACAATATTTTATACGTAAAATATATAACATACTGGTGGTCACGGTGGCTTAGTGGTTAGCACGTTCGCCTCACACCTCCAGGGTCGGGGGTTCGATTCCCGCCTCCACCTTGTGTGTGTGGAGTTTGCATGTTCTCCCCGTGCCTCGGGGGTTTCCTCCGGGTACTCCGGTTTCCTCCCCCGGTCCAAAGACATGCATGGTAGGTTGATTGGCATCTCTGGAAAATTGTCCGTAGTGTGTGATTGTGTGAGTGAATGAGAGTGTGTGTGTGCCCTGCGATGGGTTGGCACTCTGTCCAGGGTGTATCCTGCCTTGATGCCCGATGACGCCTGAGATAGGCACAGGCTCCCCGTGACCCGAGGTAGTTCGGATAAGCGGTAGAAAACAAGTGAGTGAGAGAGAGTATTCAGTTTGGCCCGTGACTTTATCTCAGTTTTATATTTTGGCCCACTGTGAATTTGACCCCACTGTGAATTTGAGAGAGAGAGAGAGAAAGGGAGGGAGGGAGGGAGGGAGGGAGGGAGGGAGAGAGAGAGAGAGAGAGAGAGAGAGAGAGAGAGAGAGAGATCCCCGTGACCCGAGGTAGTTCGGATAAGCGGTAGAAAATGAATGAATGAATGATATATAACATAATATAATACATTATACATATATAACAATATATAACTATGTTAATTCAGGGCTTTCATATTACAGTGTTTGTTCTAGATGTGTTAAAATGAATTTCGAATCAAATGTTACAGCCATAAAGCAGGAATTTTTCTGTACTCTTTGTCCCAATGCTTTCTACATTGTAATTATGTTTCCCTACAATGATTTGCATGTTTGTTAGTAATTAATTAATTATTATACAGTCAGTTTGAGCATTCCAGGATTATTTATGTTTACTTTAACTGCACTGGGACATTTTGGATCACTCCTAACAGCCCCACTGAAACCATTACTACAGTAGACTTCATGGCAAATGACTAGCACTTGTGACTGGAAATATAAAAGCTTGTCAGATGAAAAGGAAGAAGAGAAGACCGTTTTAATAAAGGATGCATCTTTAACAGGAACATCCAAATCATTGTAAGCTAGCTAGCCAGGAACTACTAGGTGGCTTCTTTGGGATCAATTTCAACATATTATTTGGCCATATTTTGCGCAAAATGTAAGATAGTATCTTACATTTTGCGCAAAATATGGTGCAAAATTAGAGATATTGTTTTTATAAAACACTCACTCACTCACTCACTCACTCACTCACTCACTCACTCACTCACTCATTTTCTACCGCTTATCTGAACTACCTCGGGTCACGGGGAGCCTGTGCCTATCTCAGGCGTCATCGGGCATCAAGGCAGGATACACCCTGTACGGAGTGCCAACCCATCGCAGGGCACACACACACACTCATTCACTCACACAATCACACACTACGGACAATTTTCCAGAGATGCCAATCAACCTACCATGCATGTCTTTGGACCGGGGGAGGAAACCGGAGTACCCGGAGGAAACCCCCGAGGCACGGGGAGAACATGCAAACTCCACACACACAAGGTGGAGGCGGGAATCGAACCCCCAACCCTGGAAGTGTGAGGCGAACGTGCTAACCACTAAGCCACCGTGACCCCCTTTTATAAAACAATGAAATATAAATAAGAAATTCAATTATTTCTTATTTATATTTAATTGTTGTATTAAAACACTATCCATATTAACCATGGATTTTTTTCCCCCTGTATTTCTCGGTGCTTTGTTCTTTACTGTTATGTAGATTAAGTTGAGGACTTTTATCTCTGCACTGCTCTTCTCATTGCTCTCTTTTTTCTTTAGCTCAGACATGCGGAGGTCTTCTGACCAACGAGTCCGGGACCTTCACCAGCCCACATTACCCCAGCTTCTACCCCCCCATGGTGGACTGCAACTGGACCATCAGTGTAACTATACTCACTACTCAAGCATAGCTCCTGCGTCTGTATCTCACCTTACTCCAAATCACAAGGCTGAACTTTTGACGTCTAAAACCATTTTCCATTTTATCTTATGAGTGAAACAAGTTACAAAGATTTACGAACACATCCAGCTGGGTTACTTTATCTGTGCTCAGTTACTTTACACAGTTACTTTTGCACTTTGAGGAACATTCTAGCCTCTAATTTAGCATCATACATATTCATCAGCAATATAGGTTTATCTCAAGTTATGTTCATTATATTAAACCAAATCTTATATCTATAAAAGCTGGGATTACACATCATCACACTGTTAACTAATAGTAACATTTAGCTTAAAAACTAGCAGATAAAAAAACATGTTTGTGCTGCATTATCTTTAGTAAATTTAACTTTGTGGTAGGAGACAATTTGTATTTATTTGGCGAAATTCTTGTGATGTCTGCAACTTTTTATTACATCTAAATGTTGTACAAAATGTGTATTTAAAATTTTATTCCGTATATAAAAAGAATACGGACGTTTACACTAAATTTTTTTATCGTCCGTGTTTCGGCTAGCTGAGGAGAAATTTGGCTTCATCTTTTTTAGCACTGGCGTATCAGATATTTTATTAAATTCAAATTTTAGTCTCAAACACTTGGGGCATCTTTTCTGTTCTGGCACCAAGGTGGTGGAATGAACTTCCCCTAGCGGTCCGGACAGCTGAGTCACCGGCTATTTTCAATTCAGGAAACACTTCAACTAGCACTTCTTTCCCTATTTTTTTGCATTAAAAAAAAAATGAAAAAAACAACCTTTGAAACTTTTTCGTTGTAACTTTGAACAATGTTTTAAACTCATGGTATCTTCAGTATGTAACCTAGTGAGCCAGCATTAATGTACCCAATGTTAGAGATTTAAGCACTTATCTCTAACATTGGACGTCGCTCTGGATAAGGGCGTCTGCAAAATGCTGTAAATGTTAAGAGAGCAAAAAAAAAGGTTCAATATCATCATTTAACTTGAAGATAGAAACATATGTCTGGAACTTTTCTATTTTTTCTATCAGTTTTTGGAATTCTTAAAACCCTGAGTGTGTATTTTCATCTTAGAAAATCATTCAGAAAAGAAATTCGTTGCTGAACATGTACACGACCAAACATTTTATTATTTATTAAAAAAAATTGGTTTATGTTCTATGTGAAAATGCATAAAGTATATGGATGCATGGAATAACTGAAATATATATTTTTATTTTAGTTATGAGTAGGGAGTATTAGTATTCTTTTCCGATGGTGGCCTTACTGTATGTATATATATATATATATATATATATATATATATATATATATATATATATACACACACTGTTCATATATTATTATAGCACAGTGATATAGCTAAATATAGTGTAAAGAGACTTTTGTTTTTAAAACGATGTAAGGACCTGAAATAAGAACAAACATCAGGGCATGTGAAACAGCTCTGGAATCCAAACAGCACCTTGAACTCCTAGGGGTTAAAGGTTCAGTAAAGCACAGAAAAGATCTAGACTTTCTCCTTTATGACACCTTCAGCACTGACAATGCCTGCGATGTGCTCAGGTCCCGATAGGCATGAAAATCCGGGTGAAGTTCACCATGTTCCGTCTGAAGGAACCGGGCGTGAACATCCGCGTTTGCAGCAAAGACTACGTGCAGATCAACGGCACAAAGTAAGATTTACTTTTTTATATATTTTACTTATTACTTAAAAAAATCCTTTCAGACTGATTTACTAAACATGTCATTTTACTGAATTAGATTCACGATGTTTTAGACTAGAGTAAGTGTATATCATAAGTAGGTATTATAATATAGTAGGTGTATATAATAAGTAGGTATTCTTTATTTGGGGGAAAAACGTGATTCAAAACTATGAGTTCAGTCACAGTTTTCACACCTGAGATGTTCACACATTTTATTGTAACATATGTCGAGGATTTGTTCTATTCTACCACTAGTTTTGGGAATATTTCTACTTCCACATGAGTATGAATGTAGTTCACTTTACCTTTTAATTCATTTTATCGCACATGGAAATGCCCTGTTTTTCCCTGATGTTTTGCAATCACCTTAGTTGCATAATGTTTATATTGTACATTAAGGGTTAGGGGTGTGATTCCTGCCTCTCCATGTGTGCTTTTGTGTATGGAGTTTGCATGTTGTCTTTGTGCTTCTTTGGTTTCTTCTGGGTAATCTGGTTTCCTATCCACTTGCACTGTAGGCTGATTGACATCTAAAATTTAATGTAATGTGTGGCGTATTTAATGTAATGTGTGGGTTGCCAGTTATTCATTTATTTACACAGTTATGTGTCTAAACAAGCTAAGGGATGTGTGTATTGCAAACCATAAGAAAGACAACGGTGTTTATTTTTGCTTGTGTGTAAGGTACTGTGGGGAAAGATCTTCCCTGGCTCTGAACAGCAACTCCAACACCATGCTGATAACCTTCCATTCAGACGGCTCGTACACGGACAAAGGCTTCAGAGCCCAATACAAAGCTTACGACCCACAGAACCGTAAGCCAATCTGGATTCTATTACATTCGATGTTTTAATATACAATCAATCTGCAAACCTTTAATAGTCAAAGAGTTTTAGTGGTTGATGCTGCTTGGGTGTCAGAAATGCTGAATATTAGTAGTAGTAGCCTTTATATTTCCATTGTATGTCCATAAACTTTTAATTGATCTGTTTCTCTGTCTGTCTGTCTGTCTGTCTGTCTGTCTGTCTGTCTGTCTGTCTGTCTCTCTGTGCGTAGCTTGTCCGGGTCAGTTTACCTGTGCCACAGGTTTCTGCATTTCCAAAGAGCTGCAGTGCGATGGGTGGAACGACTGTGGAGACATGAGCGACGAGAAAAAGTGTCGTAAGTGCCAAAATAAAAATGTATCTAAAATAAGCAACTGAAAATCAAACGCTTTATTTAAAAGGTCATCCACCTGGAATGTACTGTAGTATAAAAAAACTTGGGTAACGTAATTAGTTTGCAATTTAGAATGTGTAATAATGATAGGATAGAGAGCTTATGTGTGTGTCCTTCTTCCAGAATGCGAGGATGACCACTTTGTATGTGCCAATGGCATATGTAAACCTAAATACTCGGTGTGTGACCAAGTGAACGACTGCGGAGACAACAGTGATGAAAAAGGCTGCAGTGAGTACTTTATTGTGGAAAAATAACTAAAGTAAATACTGGTTTTCCATACATGATGGAAGTAGCCCTTATAGCTCATCTTCACACATTTCTGAGGAAGAAGATTAACTTTTATCCATTAAAAAGCCAATGGGAATGCAAACCTTGCGCTGATTTGTAGATATATGTCATGTTTGCTTTGATAAGAACTCAGGGAGGAACAGTAAGACTTATAAAACATGGACAACCCAGTATTGCTGTTCTGAGTACATGAGATTACTAAAGTGGAATGGACTTCAAGACCCAGACGGACACATTCACGAATTTAAAACCTGTGATCTGTGGATAGCTGTGTGTGTGTGTGTGTGTGTGTGTGTGTGTGTGTGTGTGTGTGTGTGTGTGTGTGTGTGTGTGTGTGTGTGTTTTAATAATTCAACATTTTATGATATATTAATAAATACGCTTGCATGAATTTTATCTGGGTTTTCTGGTTTCTTCCCGCTGTCTAACAGGTAGGCTGTGCTAAATTATCCCTAGGTGCAAATATTTGTTTGTGTGTGTTTTCCACTTTATACCTACAGTTACATCTCTCTCTCTCTCTCTCTCTCTCTCTCTCTCTCTCTCTTTCTCTAGCCTGTGGGAAGAATCAGCTCCGTTGTGGTGATGGCACCTGTTTGCCTCAGACTGTGAAGTGTAATGGGAAGAAAGACTGTACAGATGGCAGCGATGAAGCCTCCTGTAAAGAGTGTAAGTGAACTTCCAGACATCCATCTGTCTATTTAACAACATTGTCATGCTTTTTGATGCTTTGACATGACGCTTCAGCATCACTTACAGGATATTCAATTAGGCGTGTTCCAAAGTGCACAAAGCATTTTGTGTAGGCAGGAAAATTTCTTCAAAACAATTGTTAAATGAATTCTGCTGCTGAAAGGACAGGTGTAGACGGGTATGGAGACTTTCAGAGTCTTTTTCAAAGCCCAGATGTACAAGTGTAAAAGATGTACAGATGTAGAAGTACGGAAGGAGAGAAAGTTTTAAAAGAAAGAACGGTGTGGAGAGAAAGGTTTGAGAAAAGAAAGAAAGGTCGGAAGAAAGAAAGTAACGAGGGAAAGGTTAGAAGACAGAACAGAGGGTGAGAATGGTTGGAAGAAAGAATGGAGGGAGAGAAAGGTTGGAAGAAAGAATGGAGGGAGAGAAAGTTTGGAAGACAGAAAGAAAGAAAAGAGAAAAGTTGGAAGCAATAACAAAGAGAGAGAGGTTGGAAGAAAGAATGGAGGGAGAGAAAGGTTGGAAGAAAGAAGGTAAAGAGAGAAAAGTTGGAACAAAGAACGGAGGGAGAGAAAGGTTGGAAGAAATAACAGAAAGAGAGAAAGTCTGGAAGAAAGAAAGAAAAGAGAAAAGTTGGAAGAAAGAAAGAAAAGAGGGCAAGGTTGGAAGAAAGAACGGAGGGAGAGAAAGGTTGGAAGAAATAACAGAAAAAGAGAAAGTCTGGAAGAAAGAAAGAAAAGAGAAAAGTTGGAAGAAAGAAAGAAAAGAGGGCAAGGTTGGAAGAAAGAACGGAGGGAGAGAAAGGTTGGAAGAAAGAATGGAGGGAGAGAAAGGTTGGAAGAAAGAAAGAAAGAAAGAAAGAAAGAAAGAAAGAAAGAAAAGTTGGTAGAAATAACAGAAAGAGAGAAAGGTTGGAAGAAAGAATGGAGGGAGAGAAAAGTTGGAAGAAAGAAAGAAAAGAGAAAAGTTGGAACAAAGAAAGAAAACAGAGAAAGGTTGGAAGAAATAACAAAAAGAGAGAAAGGTTTGAGAAAAGAAAGAAAAGAGAGAAATGTTGAAAGAAAGAAAGAAAAGAGGGAAAGGTTGGAAGAAAGAACAGAGGGAGAGAAAGGTTGGAAGAAAGAAGAATAAATCTAACACACCACTCCAAAATCTCTCATACTGTAGCTGTTCAGTTGGACTGAGACGTGGTGACTGTGCAGGTCATTGCATGTGATTCACATCATATTCATCCACATTTACATGGCATCACAGAGCCACTCATTTTTGTGTGAGTTTAGTAAGTTCCTGAAGCACAAACAGGAAGCACTACTCCAGATGGCTGTCTGTTGCTCATTTCAGAAGGATTTCATGAGCTATTTCTGCTTTAACTCTTACACCTTCTGCCACGTTTAAGTTCCACTGAACACTGACTCAGCTCAGTACAACACACACACACACACACACACACACACACACACACAGGTGGTCAGAGTTTGTCATTTGCTTGCTGTATTGAATCATCACCATCTTTCACTTGTGTCTCTCTCCCACACTCTCTCTCATTCTTCAGCAGGTTTGGTTTGAAGCATGTGCATAATGTAAAGCTGATAAGTTGCCTAGTATCTATGTAAGGTTTTCTAGCATCTATTGAGCACTAGTTGTGATCGATAACAATCTCTGGCTACAGAGAAACTTCCAGGTTCCAGCTCTGTTTAACTCCCACTTTAACTCCCACTTTTAACCAGTGGCCTTCGGAACAAATGAGGCTCTTTAAAATGTTCCAGTGGATAATTAGCACAGGGTTACTAAACTCTCCACCAGCAGACAGTACGTTAAACGGTTCTGCAGTTGAGTTAAAAAGGTATTTATGACATAGAAATGTATTACATGCAGATATTTCAGTGTCTGGTAAGAATTCATGGTACATGATTAGGCTATTGAACAGCTTCTTTCAAATGGTAAAGGAAATATTTCAAGACATCAGGAGGCAGGGAGAATTTTTCAAAAGGAAGGAAGAGAAAAAGGGAGAAAGGAAGGAAGAAGAAAGGGAGGAACGGAAGAAGAGAAAGAACGGAAGGATTAAAAAGTTGGAAGGAAGAAAGAAAAGAGAGAAAAGTCGGAAGAAATAACAGAAAGAGAGAAAAGTTGGAAGAAAGAAAGAAAAGAGAGAAAGGTTGGAAGAAAGAACAGAAAGAGAGAATGTTTGGAAGAAAGAAAGAAAAGAGAGAAAGGTTGGAAGAAAGAACAGAAAGATAGAAAGGTTGGAAGAAAGAAAGAAAGAAAGAAAGAAAGAAAGAAAAGAGAGAAAAGTAGAAGGAAAAGAGCGAAAAGTATAAAGAAAGAAAGAAAGAAAGAAAGAAAGAAAGAAAGAAAGAAAGGAGAGAAAAGTTGGAAGAAAGAACAGAGGGAGAGAAAAGTTGGAAGAAAGGAAAAAAGAGAGAAAAGTTGGAAGAAAGAAAGAAAAGAGAGAAAGGTTGGAAGAAAGAAAGAAAAGAGGGAAAGGTTAGAAGAAATATCAGAAAGACAGAAAGGTTGGAAGAACAAAAGAAAAGGGAGAAAAGTTGGAAGAAAGAACGGAAAGAAAGAAGGGATGGGTGGAGGGACGGAAAAGGCAGAACGGTGTAATGAACAGTCAGAAAGGAATAGGTGAACAGTCAGAAAGGAAGGAATGAACAGGCAGGAAGGAAGGTAGATAAGGTATAAAGGAAGGTAGATAAGGTATAAAGGAAGGTAGATAAGGCAGAATGAAAGGCAGACACGAAGGACAAGCGAAAATGAAAAGTATGGAGGAAGAAAGTAAAACGACAGGATATTGCAGTTCCTTCCTTTGCTTTATCAACATAACTTTTTCTCTTCCAGCTTTGGGAATGTGCACAGATTTCACCTTCACCTGTGGAAATGGCAATTGTGTGAACAAACTCAACGCTGAGTGTGATAAAGTCACCGACTGCTCTGATGGGTCTGATGAGAAGGGCTGTGGTGAGTCTCTGTCCCTCACTGCTTAATGCTAGTCCTGTTAGCGCTGTTAGCCTTAACGCTGTTAGCCTTTCTGCTCTAATGTACACACTGACCTCAGCAAGACATCATTCATTTCTTTCAGGCTCATTTTAGACATAGTGCCGATTTCATCGTTAAACCTCTTAGTTTCGAGATTTGACAACAATGACATAATTGCAAAGCTTTATTCTGATGGATAATTAGCATTATTTGTAGCAAGCAAGCCTGCTAGTTGCGTTAGCAATCCTTCTATATAGTGTAAAGGAAACAGAGCTATGAAGCACTATGGCATAGTTATGAGCATGAGATCATTATTTCACTTACTTAACCCCCAATTAAATTTGTCCTGTATATTTTAGGTTGGTTCGTATCTTTGTTTGTTGTTTTCTTTCAGATTGTGGACAGCGACCGTACAAACACAACCGCATAGTCGGGGGGCAGAATGCTGATGTGGGCGAATGGCCGTGGCAGGTCAGCCTACACTACCAAACCAGCGGGCACGTCTGCGGCGCCTCCATCATCTCTAACAAATGGTTGCTCACTGCCGCTCACTGCTTCATGACTGGAGACCCTGTGTAAGTACAACCAAAAGAAAAATCCATATCAGTCACATTTAAACCTACCCCAAAGGCAGTTAACCAAAACATGTAGTGTCTGATATAATGTCAAGCACAAATGTTCATTTTCATACTATAACACACTTGGGCTCATCCTGTTACAGAACCGTAATGAACAACAGAATGCTGGAGTTAGTCGTACCACCCCGAGGTTTGTTTTCTAACAACAGTGCAGTTTGTTTTTCCTTTTTTTTTAATTTCTTGAAGAATAATAACACATTTTACCCTTTTTATCTGAAGTGAAGTGAAGTGAAGTGAAAGTGACATACAGCTAGGTACGGTGACCCATACTCAGAATATGTTTTCTGCATTTAACCCATCCAAAGTGCACACACACAGCAGTGAACACACACACCGTGAACACACACCCGGAGCAGTGGGCAACCATTTATGCTGCGGCGCCCGGGGAGCAGTCGGGGTGTTTCGGTGCCTTGTTCAAAGGCACCTCAGTCATGGCTGGCTCGAGACTCAAATCCACAACCTTAGGGTTAAGGAGTCAGACTCTCTAACCATTAGGCCACGACTTTTATACTTCTGTTTAACAATGTTGGTGACATTTCTGCAAACCAAAATAAATTCCTTTCTTGAAGTTAATATGACAAATAATCCAGTTTACAGACAAACTGCTGAACGTAACTCCATCCATCCTTTCAGACAGACTGAAGACTTCTTCCATTAACATTTACTTTTATCATTTAGCAAACGCTTTTAAACGAAGCAACTTACAAAAAAATAAACAAACATTCCTACTACAGTAAATCGAATCGTAGCTCAAGGTTTCTTTTTTCTTTGTTAAATAAGCCTGTTAGAGGTTTAGACTATGTGGTGTACAATGAGTATGAGATGATATGCATGTTATTGGGTTCTTTATTACAAAGTGAGTTAATCGGTGCTGTCTTGCTGTGATAAATATTGACATGTTTGAACATAATGTCGCAAATAATTCCAGTCCTGAAGCTTGTATTTCAGAGCACTCTCCAGCAGGTGGAGCAATAAAGCTGTTTTTTCACCCCCCCAGTCCTTCCGACTTCCTTCACTGTCATTTACCTGCTCCCAGTGCTACATTCAGCTCATTACCATGCAGTGTCACAAGGATTTTAGAACAGGGATACAGAGAAATGTGTAGTGCAGGGGAAACTCAAAAAACAGGATGGGGAAAACATTGTGCTAAAGTGTGACAGTGTGAAGCGGTGTGCTAAAGTGTAAAATGTACAAAAGTGTTTTGCTTTGTTCCTGCGTGGCCCTTGGAGAAAAAAGAAAAAAAAAACACCAGGCAACAATCTCCTGAAGAAAGATCTCCAGGGCTTTTAGTCTAAAGTTAGTTTGAGAAAGCATTTAGATTTGTAGAGTTGTATTTAAAAGGGTGCTTTGGATATTAAATATCTGAAACCAAAAGCATACAAAAATGCATGTAAATATCAAAAACAATTTTAGGTCATTTTCTCTTTCTTTCAGTTCATTTTCAGCCCACCTCTCTCTGCCCCCAAAAAAAAAAAAAAAAAAAAAGGAAAAGAAAACATCTAAAAATGGTCAGTAAGGCTAATCTCTCCACTTTATTTCCATAGGTACCGTGAGACAGAGAACTGGATGACATACAGCGGAATGAACGATCAGCAAAGAGAAGAGAATACTGTGCAGATGCGAGAATTGAAGACCATCATTACACACAGCGACTACAACCAGATGACATTCGATAACGATATTGCAGTACTGGAACTGAAGGAGCCACTGGAGTTCACCAGCACTGTTCATCCCGTGTGTCTGCCCTCCAGCTCACATGTCTTCCCACCTGGGATGCCCTGCTGGGTGACTGGCTGGGGAGCACTTCGGGAGGCAGGTGAGTAATCAGGTGATCAAGGAGTGAGTGAAGGGAAGTGGTCAGGGAAGGAGGTGAGTGAAGGGAGGTGGTCAGGGAAGGAGGTGAGTGAAGGGAGGTGGTCAGGGAAGGAGGTGAGTGAAGGGAGGTGGTCAGGGAAGGAGGTGAGTGAAGGGAGGTGGTCAGGGAAGGAGGTGAGTGAAGGGAGGTGGTCAGGGAAGGAGGTGAGTGAAGGGAGGTGGTCAGGGAAGGAGGTGAGTGAAGGGAGGTGGTCAGGGAAGGAGGTGAGTGAAGGGAGGTGGTCAGGGAAGGAGGTGAGTGAAGGGAGGTGGTCAGGGAAGGAGGTGAGTGAAGGGAGGTGGTCAGGGAAGGAGGTGAGTGAAGGGAGGTGGTCAGGGAAGGAGGTGAGTAAAGGGAGGTGGTCAGGGAAGGTGGTGAGTATAGGAGGGTCATCAGGGAAGGAGGTGAGTGAAGGGAGGTGGTCAGGGAAGGAGGTGAGTGAAGGGAGGTGGTCAGGGAAGGTGGTGAGTGAAGGGAGGTGGTCAGGGAAGGAGGTGAGTATAGGAGGGTCATCAGGGAAGGAGTTGAGTGAAGGGAGGTGGTCAGGGAAGGAGGTGAGTAAAGGGAGGTGGTCAGGGAAGGTGGTGAGTGAAGGGAGGTGATCAGGGAAGGAGGTGAGTATGGGAGGGTCATCAGGGAAGGAGGTGAGTGAAGGGAGGTGGTCAGGGAAGGAGGTGAGTAAAGGGAGGTGGTCAGGGAAGGTGGTGAGTGAAGGGAGGTGGTCAGGGAAGGAGGTGAGTGAAGGGAGGTGGTCAGGGAAGGAGGTGAATATGGGAGGATCATCAGGGAAGGAGGTGAGTGAAGGGAGGTGGTCAGGGAAGGAGGTGAGTGAAGGGAGGTGGTCAGGGAAGGAGGTGAGTGAAGGGAGGTGGTCAGGGAAGGAGGTGAGTAAAGGGAGGTGGTCAGGGAAGGTGGTGAGTATAGGAGGGTCATCAGGGAAGGAGGTGAGTGAAGGGAGGTGGTCAGGGAAGGAGGTGAGTGAAGGGAGGTGGTCAGGGAAGGAGGTGAGTGAAGGGAGGTGGTCAGGGAAGGAGGTGAGTGAAGGGAGGTGGTCAGGGAAGGAGGTGAGTATAGGAGGGTCATCAGGGAAGGAGGTGAGTGAAGGGAGGTGGTCAGGGAAGGAGGTGAGTAAAGGGAGGTGGTCAGGGAAGGTGGTGAGTGAAGGGAGGTGGTCAGGGAAGGAGGTGAGTATGGGAGGGTCATCAGGGAAGGAGGTGAGTGAAGGGAGGTGGTCAGGGAAGGAGGTGAGTAAAGGGAGGTGGTCAGGGAAGGTGGTGAGTGAAGGGAGGTGGTCAGGGAAGGAGGTGAGTGAAGGGAGGTGGTCAGGGAAGGAGGTGAATATGGGAGGATCATCAGGGAAGGAGGTGAGTGAAGGGAGGTGGTCAGGGAAGGAGGTGAGTGAAGGGAGGTGGTCAGGGAAGGAGGTGAGTATGGGAGGGTCATCAGGGAAGGAGGTGAGTGAAGGGAGGTGGTCAGGGAAGGAGGTGAGTGAAGGGAGGTGGTCAGGGAAGGAGGTGAGTGAAGGGAGGTGGTCAGGGAAGGAGGTGAGTGAAGGGAGGTGGTCAGGGAAGGAGGTGAGTATGGGAGGGTCATCAGGGAAGGAGGTGAGTGCAAGTGGTCATTAGGGATGGATAATTTTTTTGCCATTTTGTCTCAGCTAACCTCCAAGTAAGTCCAGGTTCAATGGAATCATCAATCAGATGTGTGTGTGTGTGTGTGTGTGTGTGTGTGTGTGTGTGTGTGTGTGTGTTCATTTCAGGAATCACTGCCTTTGTTCTACAGAAAGCGATGGTGAAGATCATTAATGACTCAGTTTGTGATTCAATAACGGAGGGTCAGGTGACCTCACGCATGTTGTGCAGCGGCTTCCTTACTGGAGGTGTGGATGCTTGCCAGGTATAGAGGAACACACACTAAACATTACTAATATATATATATATATATACCTTACATAAACACACCTATCATGTTCTCTGTTCTGTTTGTTTAAGCTTTAAGCTGTATTGGCATGGCCACATTTGGTTTACAATATTCAAAGAATCAGTGAAATGACAAAGAGAGTTTAGTAAAGTTTAGCCAACCATCTTTAGCCTGACTTATCAAAGAACATTCATCTCCGCTGCACTGCACACACAGACTACTACACACAGACTACTACACACAGTCTACTACACACAGTCTACTACACACAGTCTACTACACACAGACTACTACACACAGTCTACTACACACAGTCTACTACACACAGTCTACTACACACAGTCTACTACACACAGTCTACTACACACAGTCTACTACACACAGTCTACTACACACAGTCTACTACACACAGTCTACTACACACAGTCTACTACACACAGACTACTACACACAGTCTACTACACACAGACTACTACACACAGTCTACTACACACAGTCTACTACACACAGTCTACTACACACAGACTACTACACACAGTCTACTACACACAGACTACTACACACAGTCTACTACACACAGACTACTACACACAGTCTACTACACACAGTCTACTACACACAGACTACTACACACAGTCTACTACACACAGACTACTACACACAGTCTACTACACACAGTCTACTACACACAGTCTACTACACACAGACTACTACACACAGTCTACTACACACAGACTACTACACACAGTCTACTACACACAGTCTACTACACACAGACTACTACACACAGTCTACTACACACAGTCTACTACACACAGACTACTACACACAGTCTACTACACACAGTCTACTACACACAGTCTACTACACACAGACTACTACACACAGACTACTACACACAGACTACTACACACAGTCTACTACACACAGTCTACTACACACAGTCTACTACACACAGACTACTACACACAGTCTACTACACACAGACTACTACACACAGTCTACTACACACAGACTACTACACACAGTCTACTACACACAGTCTACTACACACAGACTACTACACACAGTCTACTACACACAGTCTACTACACACAGACTACTACACACAGTCTACTACACACAGTCTACTACACACAGTCTACTACACACAGTCTACTACACACAGTCTACTACACACAGACTACTACACACAGTCTACTACACACAGTCTACTACACACAGACTACTACACACAGTCTACTACACACAGTCTACTACACACAGTCTACTACACACAGACTACTACACACAGACTACTACACACAGTCTACTACACACAGTCTACTACACACAGACTACTACACACAGTCTACTACACACAGTCTACTACACACAGTCTACTACACACAGTCTACTACACACAGACTACTACACACAGTCTACTACACACAGTCTACTACACACAGTCTACTACACACAGACTACTACACACAGTCTACTACACACAGTCTACTACACACAGACTACTACACACAGTCTACTACACACAGTCTACTACACACAGACTACTACACACAGTCTACTACACACAGTCTACTACACACAGTCTACTACACACAGACTACTACACACAGACTACTACACACAGTCTACTACACACAGTCTACTACACACAGTCTACTACACACAGTCTACTACACACAGTCTACTACACACAGACTACTACACACAGTCTACTACACACAGTCTACTACACACAGTCTACTACACACAGACTACTACACACAGTCTACTACACACAGTCTACTACACACAGACTACTACACACAGTCTACTACACACAGTCTACTACACACAGTCTACTACACACTGCATGCTATGGAGTTTAAATTTTAATTTAATCAGGACATTCTTGAAATCGAGGCATAATTGTGTTAGACATCGTTATTTTAATCCTGCTAAAATTAAGGCAGTAAAATCTTTTATGAAATTGTCTGAGAAAGTCTTATAAAGGTGTGTATCGCTCTCTCTTAGATTTTGGTCTTTATGGGCTTCTTAATAAAAGATCCTTGTTAAATTGTATGAAAAGGTCATTAAAATCAGACAGCAATTTGATATGATAAGATTTAGAGCTGTTTGAACTGGATAAGGTCACACCAGCATCACTGTGACGTCTGTCACAAAGGATCTGCCTCCACTGTTCGGATTGACAGAGAAAACACACCTCTTCTGCTGTGACTGACAGATTGACATGACCCTTTCCTCTGTGAGCGACATAACACGATTTAACATAGAGGCCACGCCTTCTCTACTGTTACTGACAGACATGACTTTTGTGATCTAGAAGCCGTCCCTTCTCCATTATGACTCACAAACAGAGACGTCACAACTTACTACTCTGTAACTGACAGACAAAGAAGCCACACCTCGTCACTGTGAGAAGCATTATCCTGGCATTTT